>NW_027527933.1:941846-1167190 GCF_008692635.1 Crocuta crocuta
CACAGGTCCAGCGCCCGCCGCTTAACTGGACCGGATAGCCTTGGGACGACTCGGACACTCATCTGTAAAATACCTGCAGTAACTACTGGGGTTGTTTGCTGTATTAAATAGGGCCGTATATATAAAGTTTGATAAGGACTCAATAAAGGTGAGCTGCTTTTATTATTACCGAGGTATGCTGTTCTTTTCATTCTTGGCGCATTTAATCATAATCATCATGACCATCATCCTTTGAATCGGCATTAATCACCTCCATTTTAATAGGAGGAAGAAAGGTCGGAGATAAATTGGTTTACTCAGCATTAGCGGATGGGTGGGTAAATTCTCTCGTTTTATTTACTGTGGTTCATGCTGTGTCCCACGCTAACATCCACAGCCTTGTATTTTGTACAATAATTGTCCCTAAGCATGACTGTGGAGTGTAATGGACCTAGCCTAGTGTTCAATTTCCTAAAATTCTAATTAAGGCCTGCCCCGCATTCTCCAACCTGTGTGTATTCTCAGAGGACTGTTACACATGTAAACTGAAACCATTTATTGGAGAAGCTAGGAATCCTCTCCAAGCCAGAGGCTAGTTCTAGAGAGGGGAATGGGGATGGGACATGGGACAGACTGTTAAAAAGGCAAAAACTGTAATTTCATCCGTGCTCCATGTTATGAAAGTGCTATCATAATACCTCCTTCAGCTGGTGTATCCGGGCTTAGTTTTTAGGTATTTTGTAAGCATCAGGCCATCTGGAAGAGGTTTCTGCTCTCTCAGCGTTATGGCATCTAGTTACTTTTTGCTACCTACATCACTGGTCTGTTCTGGAATTTAAGGTGTCAAATTGTTATTTTAGAAGTTAGATTTGTGTCCCAGTCAGAATTCTTCAAGGCATAATTAAATTTTACCCTTGGCCCAGCACAGGCTGGGAGGGGACAGTGAATTCCAGGGTACTGTCGTGATTTGTGGCAGAGTGAAGACTTAACAATCAAAATGGTACGTGAAAGGTTCAAAATTGGATCTAATTCCTCCTCACGTTAAATATAATACCACTGAAACTAAGTCACTAGGTTTGTTGATGCCAGAGACTAGCCTAGAACCAGTCTTCCAGGTCCACTGTACTGTAAGTCAAAACTGGTATCTTGGAGAAGTGATTTTTGAGAAACTGCAATTTAGGAAGAAGAGACACCTTAATTTTTGAGGGCTCTGAAGACTTTCTAACTTTGTAGGGAATATAATGTTAATAGGAACAATTGTTATGTAACTTACACACTTCTTTACCAGTACTTTTCAATATTTGTAATGCCAGTATAGGGGTCCACATTTTGGACATATATTCTACATTTTGCCTAACTTGCTATTATTGGATGTTTAAGTTTTCAATTCTTTTGTGTTGTTTAGTAAATGGCTACATAATTTGCAGAACAGCCCGTAGGAAAGAAATGTTTAGATTCACTCAAAATTTTCCCAGATTCACCAAGATTATATCAGAGTCACCAATGGACAGGTGGGTATTCCTTTATCATGGTCCTTTTGATTCCTTCTCAAAGGAATATTGGGCTCAAAGGGATATTTTTCTGGGGGTTTCTGCTTTACTAAAATGTATGGAAATTTCTCACAGGTGATTCCTGAGTGGCAAGATAAGGTGTCTTAAGACTTCTGGCTTCCAACTTTCCCTGTTCTGGCTTCATAGTTTCTATCCTTTCCCAAGAGCAACAGAAAATGAACAAGTATCCGGTGAGTCATTTACTTAGCCCTTTGTGTGTGTGTGTGTGTGTGTGTGTGTGTGTATTTTCAGTGAGTTTTATGAAAGAGAGCCCATATATTAAACGAGAAAAGTGGAGCTACTTACAAGTCACCTTCAGGGAAAATACTGTTTGAATAGCACAGCAGTTCCAGAATGCAGTCTGCAGACCCCTGGCTTCCCCAAGACCTTTCCAAAGGAGTGTTTCAGGTCAGAAGATAATACTAGGACACAAATCACCTTTTACGCTGATGGTGTGAAAGCATTGGTGAACAGATCGCTGCCTGTGGGCATGAGTGAAGACAAGGATATCAGTAACTGTATTCCTCTGCAGTGTACTCAGCAGTAAAAACTGCCACCTTTGAGGATATCCTTGATGAAACAGTAATTTTATTACATTTTGACCCTCAAATACACATCTTTTAAAAAAATTTTGTTTAACGTTGTTTCATTTTTGAAAGAGAGACAGTGCAAGTGGGAGAGGGGCAGAGAGAGACAGACAGAATCTGAAGCAGGCTCCAGGCTCTGAGTTGTCAGCACAGAGCCCAATGTGCCAAAGTCGGACACCCAACCAACTGAGCCACCCAGGCGCCTCCCCCAAATAACCTTTTTACTACTTGGTATGACAACGTGGGAATTGTACACAAAGTACTTTTGCTGCATACTGAGGAATGATGGTTGGTGGTCAGGAAAAGCACTTGTACGACTGAATTGTGAGCTCACCTAGCCATCTTTTTCATGGAATACTATTTCTGCTTGAAAGAGCAACTGGCAGACCAACTGTGGTTATTTGCAGGGGTATTTACCAAACATTTTCCCAAAAATGGCTGAAGTGAGCCTGCCACCTCAAGGAAAATGACTCTTAGTGTTTGTTGCCAATGTTAAAAGTTGAGGTTTCAAGGGAACTTAGAATTTTGGAAAACTTGTATCCTCCACTGTGAAGCGGACAACTTCTAATATTTAGACTTTTCTGTGGAGATTGGTGGGGATACTAACAAACATGATATATGTTCCATGTGTGTTGTCATTTGAGTGATATTCCTGGTGGATGTGCTGAGAGGCGAACAAGACATTACGAGGACAGCGTGATACAGAGAAGTGAGGAACAGAGGATAAGTTGATTGGGGAACATTACTGTAAAAAGTAATATTTGAGGAATGTCCTGAATGAAATGAGGGAGCCTAGTGGAATTCCGGGGTAATAGCATTCTAGATAAGAAGAACAGCAAATACAAACACCTTGAGGCATGTTCCAGAAAGAGTATTCAGGACATTGAAGCTAGAGGCGACCCAGGGGAGAATGACCTAGAGGTAAGATCAAAAAGGTGGAAGGGGCTAGGCTAGACTATGCAGGACCTTGTAGGCTAGACAAACACTGAATCTCAGTTTTATTTATTTTAATTTTAAAATCATGCAAAGGAATGTACGTAATGTATACGTAAAATTTAGGGAATATTGCTGACACACAAGTGTACCCCCTATCTGGCTTAAGAAATGGCAATTACTAGTATTTTTGAAGCCCTCGTGTGCCCCACCTTAATCTAATCTTACCATTCATTACCCAGAGAAAAATGAATGCTGAGTTCTGTGGTAACCATTTCTTTGTTTTAAATTCCCAGCCCTTTGGTAAGCACTTGGCATAGTCAGTCTTACATAACTCTCACAGCCGAGTTTCTGAAGTGGTGTTACTACCGTATCATGAATGTTCTGTGTAGACATTATCATTTTGTATTTAAGCTGAAGTTTTTTGTTTTTAAAATTTATTTTGAGGGAGACAGAGACAGTGTGAACAGGGTAGGGGCAGAGAGAGAGGGGGAGAGAGAATCCCAAGCAGGCCCCCACCATCGGTGTGGAACCCATGAACTATGAGGTCATGACCTGAGCCTAAACCAAGAGTTGGCCACTTAACCAACTAAGCCACCCAGGCACCCCAAACATTTTACAGCCAGTTATTGCACAGGGCTTGTTGGTACTGGATTCTGTTTTTTAAAGTTTATTTATTTATTTATTCTGAGAGAGTGAGCAAGCAAGGGAGGGGCAGGGAGAGAGAGAGACAGAGAGACAGAGAACCCCACTGTCAGCTCAGAACCTGATGGCGGAGCTTGAACATATGAAACTGTGAGATCATAACCTGAGCCAAAGTCAGGCGCTTAACCCACTGAGCCACCAAGGAGCCCCCGTGAAGACATTATGATATTAACTAAAAATCGTAACCTTTGGGCATGATGGTGGGAGGAAAAGACTTTGGAAAGAGGGGGAAATAATGTATGAGGAAGCTCAAAAACAACTTAGCCTATTCCACCATTCTGCTTCAGTCTTATCCAGAATTCACTCAATGGTGATACAGTATTTTCCCTGTGTTATGGTCTGTACTGATTGCTGAATTGAATGATCAGTTTGGGACACCACAAATGACTAGCAAGCCTTTTTATTTTTTGAAGTAACTTTGAGTACATTCATCACTAACAACTATTAGAAAAGTTCATTTTCTGCAGATAATGTATTTTATTTGTTCATAGCCATTTTGGCCAAATTAATTCTTTTTTATCCCTCAAGTTGTGTTGGCATTCATTTCTTCTCTTTGAAAACATCCTTTATAATTATTGTTTTTATTCTGCTTGCTTGTTTTAGTGAGGGTCTGTTGGTAGAAAATCCTGTTTGGTTTATCTGAAGTATAAATGAAACTTTTCACTGTGTTTACAACTCTTGGTTGGAAGTTCTTCTATTTGAAACATTTGGTTGGAAGTTCTTCTATTTTAAACATTGAAAACATTCATTGTCTTATACTATTGAAAACTCATCTTTTAATTTGTCAGACATCTAAAGTAAATTTGTGTGTTTTGGACTAGCTACTTTTAAGATCTTATTCTATTATATTTGTGTGTTGATTTTTCATTATCCTAATGAGATTTGTTGTACTTCCTGTAGGTTGAGTATGTTGAATATTATTGACTTTTAAGCTCTACTTTTGTGCTATTTTGTTTATTGCTTAGCCTGGTGAGCACAGTATGCACCATTAATTTATCCCCTGTGTCTTCAAATGATATTTATTCATGAACAACATAGTAACTTAAGCATAATTTGGTTTATACCCTCTTACCTGTGTGGTCCTTGTCTTATATCTCACTTTTACATATATTTTTAACCCCAAATATTTGTTATTTTTACTTTAAATTGTATTGACTTTTTAAGTAACTTGCGTATGTGTGTGTGTACACACATAAAATACTGTTTTATGTTTATCTGTATTCCTTCCTACAGGTCTGGGATTCTCTTTGATGTCTTTTCCCTTCAGCCACAGCAGCTCATTTTATCATTTCCTGTAGTGCAGGAATGACGAGGACAAATTCACTTCCATTTGTCTTTCTGATAATGTCTTTATTTCACCTTGGTTTTTAAAGGATATTTTTTTGCCAAATACAGACCGTGATGCTAAGTGTTTTCTTTGCTTCTGCATTTATTGGATGACTTTGTTTCTGTTTCTAAGATGTCAGTCTCATTGTTATTCATCTGAACAGAATGTGTCTTTTTCCTCCACTTGTGCTTAACATTTTCAATTTTATCCTGGGGTGCCTGGGTGGCTTAGGTGGTTGAGTGTCTGACTCTTGGTTTCAGCTCAGGTCATGAGCTCATGGTTCAGGAATTCAAGCCCCACATTGGGCTCTGTGCTGACAACATGGAGCTTCCTTGGGATTCTCTCTCTCTCTCTCTCTCTCTCTCTCTCTGTCTGTCAGCCTGCTTGGGATTCTCTCTCTCTCTCTGGCCCTCCCCCACTTATACTCTTTCTCCTTCTCTCTCAAAATAAATAAATAAACTTAAAAAACAAAAAAAAATTTCAGTTTCATCTTTAGTTTTCAACAGACTGTGATGTATGGAGGTAGGGTTTGGTTTGTTTTATCCCTCTGGGATGATAAAGATTTATGGTTTGTTTTATCATTTCAGGAAGTTCTTGGACACTTTCAGATATTTTCTTTGCCCCATTCTCCTTTTGTTTCTAAGATCTAAGATTGCAGTTACACAGATGTTAAGACACCGTATACATATTGTCCCGAATGTCTCAAATGCTCTATTTAGTTTGGGGCCTGTTTTTGTCTTTTAGTTTGAATATTTCTGTTGATCAGAGTTTTTTCAAGTTCATAGTTTTCTTCTGTTTTGATAATTCTCTTCATTCATAAGCCCACAGAATCCACTTCTGATACTGTATCTTTTAATTCTAAAATTTCCTGGGTGTTTGTTTTTCTGCTATGATTCCCCATTCTCTCATTTATAGTCTTTTTTTTCATGAAGTCCTTTAACGTTTTTTATTGTAATTACTTTAAAAACATCTTTTAAATGTTTTTATTTATTTCTGAGAGAGAGAGCATGAGCAGAGGAGGGTCGGAGAGAGGGGGAGATACAGAATCTGAATCAGTCTCCAGGCTCAGAGCTAGCTGTCAGCACAGAGCCCAACGCGGGGCTCGAACCCATGAACTGTGAGATCATGACCTGAGCCGAAGTCAGATGCCTAACCGACTGAGCCACCCAGGCGTCTCTTTTATTGTAATTACTTTGAAGTCCTTGTCTGCTAATCCCAACATCTAGGTTATCTGTGGGTCTGCTTCAGTAGGCTTCCTTGTTTTTAAGTTTATTTACTTATTTTGAGAGAAAGAGAATGGGTGCATGTGTGCAAACCAGGGAGGGGCAGAGAGAGAGAGAAAGAAAGAGAAAAAATCCCAAGCAGGCCCCACACTGTCTGTGCAAAGCCTGATGAGGGGCTCAATCCCACAAACCTTGAGATCATGACCTGAACAGACACTTAACCGACTGAGGCATCCAGGTACCCCTAGGCTTCTTTCTTTAGTAGGTATCAAAATTTTCTGTTTCTGCATGTCTCCTAATCCTTTATTATGTGCTAGACATTGTATAAAAAGGACAGTAGAGGTCAAAGTAAATAATAGCTCCAGAAAAAGGAACATCCCTTCTTGAGTCTTGTTGCTAAGCTGATCTAATAGATGGTTGAGCTGACCACGGACATTAGAGTCAGTTCACCACTGGCTTTGGATGATTTCAGGGCAGGATCCAGGCTTTCCCTTCAGCACACTGTGGGATCTGAGCGTCACGAAGTCTCCAATGATATGCTGTGTAGCCTAGCCACTGGCCTTCTTGGCTAACTGAGGAGTTCCTGCCCCGCAGAGCCTTCGCCATCTGAGACATCTCATCATGCCCATCATCTCTCCCCCTAGCCTTTGGAGGCATGTCCCCCATGTACTCAGTAGAGGCCTCTGGGGAAAACTGGTGACTGTTTGTACTTCAGAGCATCCATATCTGTTATGGACCTTCCTATTTGGTTCCAGAAACAGCTCCCCCAACTTATTATAATGTGCTGCTGAAACATCCCTGCTTCTCCAACTCAAAATAAATTGATCACTTTGAGATAGTTGGGAAGTAAAAGTCCTGCAGATACTAGGCTTCGTTTTGAATATGAAGCCAGATAGTATCAGAGCCAAGGCGTTGACTTGCTTTGTGACTAGAGTTCTTAGCGATTCTAGTAAGTCGCAGAAGCCTACAAGCAAACATTAAAATTTTCTTAAAAGTTGGCCTGGCTCCCTCTGTCCCCTGCTTGCCCCCAAAACTGAAAGTTGTTGTGGTTTTCTTTTCTCTAAAGAATTCATCACTTCTGAGTTTTTCCTTTGTTTATCTTTGGATTCTTGGTTCTCTTAGAGGTTTTGGAGAACAGGTAATTTTCTAGGTTAGGGGCTTGTTCTCATGGTTATGGTGAGATCAACTTCTCTTTCCTTTTTCTATTCAGGATGAGCTTTTTATCCTTATTCCTGAGATGCTAGCTCTAAGATGCTTTCTGCCCTGCATTTTTGCCTTGGCTATTAAATTTGATAATGCCCTGAAAACATGGATTAAAGGTTTAGGACTCATTCCAATAAATTCCGTTTTTTCTAGGATTTTGATCCAAGTTTGGTGCATATGGTACTGTTTGATGCTTTTATCGTTGTTTTAGTGCGTTTTGTAGGTTTCGGCTTTTGCTTTTATTAATTGTAGCAAAATATACATAAAATTTACCATTTTAACCATTTTTAGCTGCACAGTTCAATAGCATTGAGTACATTTACATCATGGCAAACCAACACCACTGTCCATTTCTGAAACTTTTTTCATCTTGCAAAATTAAAACTCTAACCATTAAACAGTAACTCCCCACTCCCTTTCTCTAGGAAACCACTAGTCTACTTCTCACCTATGAGCTTGACTGTTCTAGGCATTTCATATAAGTAGAATCATACGGTATTTGCCCCTTTTAACTGGCGTATTTCACTCAGCAGCATGGTGTCATCAGTGTAGCATAGGACAGGGTTTCCTTAAAGACTAAATGATATTCCCCTGTCTGTATTTACCACATTTATTTTATGCATTCGTCTCTCTCTCTCTCTCTCTCTGTTTTTTTTTTTTTTGCTATTGATATGTTTTATTAAAAATCTAGATTTTATCATTTTTAATGAGTTAATGAGTTCCATCTTTCCTTTTGGATCCGCTTCTGATAATAATCTTAGCTGACTTCCGTGATGGAGCTTCTTCTCTACTTTTATTTATTTTTTAAATGTTTATTTTTACGAGAGAGAGAGAGAAAGAGAGAACATGAGCAGAGGAGGGGCAGAGAGAGGGAGACACAGAATCTAAAGTAGGATCCAGGCTCCGAGCTGTCAGCACAGACACAGACCAATAAACAGACCAACACATGGCACAGACCAACATGGGACTCAAACTTACAGACCGTGAGATCACGACCTGAGCTGAACTCAGACGCTTAACAGACTGAGCCACCCAGGCGCCTGGCCTCTTCTCTACTTTTAGCTGTGGAGTTTGTTCTGCATGTCTTGGAGTTGTTTGCTGGGTTATTCACAGTGATGTGAGTGTTGGGATGGAGCAAGCTTAGGGTCCTCCTACTCCACCATCTTCCCAGCTCTTCCTTCATGCATTCGTTCTCATGGACACTGGGATATTTGCACCTTGTGGCTATTGTGAACAATGCTGCTATGAACACTTGTGTACAAGTACCTGAGTCCCTGCTTTGAATTCTTTTGGATATATAATCAGCAGTGAAATTACTGGATCATATGGTAATTTTGTGTTTAAGTTTTTGAGGAGCTGACACATGTCCTCTGTAGAGGTCGCACCATTTCACATTCCTACCAGAAATGCACACAGGTTCCAGTTTCTTGATATCCTCGAGAATACTTGATATTTTCTGGGGTGTGAAGTCGTTTATGTTTTCTGCTGTGTTTTGATGTTACTAACAGCAAAATTTACTCTTTTTGCGTATGCATTTTAGTGAGTTTTGACACATGCATAAAGGTACAGTCACCAGCACAGGCAAAACTTCCCTGGTCCCTTTCACCACCACTAATTCCTGACAATCGCCAATTTATTTTTTATCCCTATAATTTTGCCTTTTCCTGTATGTAATATATAATGAATCACATGGTATATGGTTTTTTTAAGACTACCAACTTGCATTTAGCACAATGCATGAGATTTAATCACCTTCCAAGTATCAACAATTCATCCTTTTTTATTGCTAGAGAGTAGGAACTTGTATGTATGTACCTCATTTATTAATCTGTTCACCAGTTGACAAACATTTGGGTTTCTGGTTTTTGGCAATTATGAAAGGAGCTGTTACAAACATTTTTGTTTAGATTTTTGTGCATTACAGAGATTTTATCTTGGGTAGGTACCTAGGCAAGTGCTTGCTCAGTCATGTTATAAGTATTTTGATTATAAGAAACTGCCAAACCGTTTCCAGAGTAGCGGTACTGTTTTGTATTCCTACCACAGTGTGCAGAGCTCTGCTCGCTTCACATTCTTGTCCGTGTTCAGTACTGTCAGTTTCTTTCTCTCTTTTTTTTTCCAAGTCACGCTGATAGGTATGTAATGGTATGTCATCATGGGTTTAATTTGCATTTCCTAATAACTAATATATTGGAAATGTTTTAATGTGCTTATTTGCTATCTATATCTCTTCTCTAAAGTATCTGTTCAAATGTTTTAAATTAGGTTGTTTTCTTACTGAATTTTGAGAGTTCTTTATATGATGGACGCACTTTGAGAGTGCTCTGTTAGATTTGTGATTTTCAGTATTTTCTCACTATCTGTGCCTACTCTTTTCACTCAGCCATGTCTTTCACAGACAAATTTTTCTGACTTCCAGATTTTTTCTTTCTAAATTCTTTTGGTGTTGTATCTAAAGAGTGTTTGCTTAACCCAAAGTGACAAAGGCTTTTTCCTATCTTCCAAAAATGCTGTAGTTTTACATTTTATATTCAGGTTTATAATTCATTTTGTGTTGATTTTTGTATTATAAAGTCATTTTCTAGTGGTTACCCTGAGGATTATAATTAATATCCCTAATTCATAACAATTTAGTTTGATACCAGTTTAGCTTCAATTGCATACAAAAACTGCTGAAACAGCTCAGTTTTCCCCCTTCATTTTGTTATTGTCACATATATTCATATGTTGTGTGCCCAATAATCTAGATTTATAGTTCTATTTTATTCATTTCACTTTAAAGCCATACAGAAAATAAATAGGAGTTATAATTTAAGAAAAAATACAATAGGGGCACCTGGGTGGCTGAGTCAATTAAACGTCTGACTTTGGCTCAGGTCATGATCTCATGGTTCCTGAGTTCCAGCCCTGCTTTGGGCTCTGTGCTGACAGCTTACTTTGGATTCTCTGTCTTCTCCTCTCTCACACTCTGTCTCACTTTATCAAAAATAAACATTAAAATAATATGCAATAATACAGGCTTTTATACTTACCTATGGTCACCTTTACTTAACGTTCTTCAGGTGGCCTTGAATTACAGTTTAATGTATCTTCATTTCAAGCTGAAGAACTCCTTTTGGCAGGTCTACTAGTCCCTCAGAACTTTGTCTTCAAATGCCTTTTAATTTCTCCTGCATTACTGAAGGACAGTTTTGATGGACAGAATTCTTGTTTAGCAGTTTTTTCTTTCAGCAGTTTAATGTATCATAATGCCTCTGGCCTCCAAGTTTCTGTTGAGATAGGACTTAATGACAGTGAGGATCTTGCTGCTTTTAAGACTTTTGTCTCTGGTTTTGACAATTTGATTATAATATATATTGGTACGGATCTCTGAGTTCTTTTTGAAGTTTACTGTGCTTCCTGTATGTATACATTAATGTCTACCATCAAAAGTGTGAAGTTTTTGGCCATTATTTCTTCACATATTATGTCTCTTCCTGCCACTTCTCTGGGACCCCCAATTTGCTTCTGGTGGTATGATTAATGGTGCCCTCATAGGTCCTGTTAGGCTCTGTTCATCCTTCATTCTTTATTTCCTTCTGCCCCTCACACTGTTTCATTTCAATTGTCTTCAATTTTACAGATTTTTCTGCCTGCTCAAATCTGTTTTGATGTGTTATAGTGAATTTTATATTCCAGTTACTGTAACTTTAAGCTTTATAACTTCTTTTTGGTTTCTTTTTCTAACTTCTGTCTCTTTTTTAAAATTATTTGTTCATACATTGTTCTCCTAGTTTCTTTCAGTTCTCTGTCGATGGTTTCCTTTAGCCTTTTCCTTTAGCCCTTTGAGCATGCGTAAGAGAGTTGACTTAAATTGTTTGTCTAGTAAATCCAGTATTTGCATTAGCTCAGGGATGGTTCCTGTCAATTTCTTTTTGTTCCTCCTGTGAATGGGCCTACTTATTTATGCCTTTAACTTTTTGTTAGAAGTTTTGTAATATTATCTTGAATGCTGACAAAAACTGAGGACTGATGGATGTGGGGGGAGGGGGGATGGGCATGGAGGAGGACACTTGTGGGGATGAGCACTGAGTGTTATGTGGAAACTAATTTGACAATAAACTATTAAAAAAAAAATAAAATAAAATAACTGAAGTCATAAAAAAAAAAGAAGTTTTGTAATATTAATGTTTAAACATTATAACATGGTGACTCTGGAAATCAAATTGCCCACCTCCCCATGGTTTGCTTTTGCTGCTTACTGAAGACTGTAGTTGTTCACTTGTTTACTTTCCAGTTTTTCAAAGGCTATATTCCTTGTCATGTGTGGTCATCGCCATTTCTGTTCCATTATCTCAGTGGTCAGCTAGTGATGTGACAGAGATTTCCTTAACTTCTGGATCCAAAAAGAAAAATCAGTTACTCACTTGATATTTCTATATTGGCTCTAAACTGGGGGCACTCCTTCTACAGTTAACCAGGTTGCCTACCCTTCTGCCTTACCCTTCACCTCTTTTGAAGAGCCCTAAAATTAACCAGAGATGAATGTAAGCCTAGTGTCCTCACAAGTGTTTTCTGAGCCTGTGTCCAGCCCTGGGCATGTACATCACTCTCTGGATTCCCTGGTTTATGCACTGCAGTCCATCAAGGCCTTTTTTCTCCCTGTTATCTTCCTCCTCAGCTTCCACCTTCCCGGGCATCCGGAGTTGTCTGTGCTTGCCCCACCACCATCCCTCACCCCCGTGGCCACAGACCATTATTACATAGGTTTCAATGAGTCTGGCCCAGGATGCCATTCCAGACCTGGAAGGGCAGAAGAAAGGGAAGCCTCTGCACTCATCCATCAGGAAACCACTAGACAGATCAATACACTTAGCAGCTTTTGAACACAAAATCTGTGTTGTCTTGCCCTGTCGAGCTGCACCAGGAACACAGGCCCCGTCCCTACTGCCCTTGCTAAACTGGAGAGGGGGTTGGTAGGTGGGCAAGCAGAAATACCACAATGCTTTCTTCAAGGTTAGCATCATCTTTCTTAAGTACCTCACTGGTTGCTCTAAGTTTTTCATTAGCTTTTAAAATTAGATTCTAGAGTTCTGAAAAAGTTGATTTTGTCTGTTTTTGCCAGCTTAATGGTTGCCTCAGTTGGAGGGAACAATTTCTGAGTCTCTCCACTTCACTATATCTGAAGACATCGCTTATGTTGAAAGGTTTTTTTACCTATAAAAGCAATTTACTGAATAGATATATAGGACTGTTCAGCTTTAGGTATTTCTTTCCAAGTGAGATTTGGTACTTTCTTTCCAGGAATTGGTCCATTCCATCTAGTTGTCAAATTTATAAACTTAGAACCCTAAGTTTCACAGTATTCCTTATTATTCTTTTAACATTTGCGAGGCCTATAGGAATTATCACCCTTTTCATTTCTGATATTAACTTGTTTTGTTTGCTTGACCGTTCTGGATATAATTTTGTCAATCTTGATCTTTCAGAGAACTGTTTGGTTTTCCAATAACACTAAACGAAAAGTGATCAAATATTTCCAAATATTTGGCACTTTTCCACATAATTTTGTTATTGATTTCTAAGTTTGAATCAGCTGTGGTTGGTCAGAGAATGCATTTTATATGATTTCAGTTATTTTCAGATTTGTCTTCAGGCCAGAAAATGATCTTGTCAGTATTCCACGAAAAGCTGTGAGCACTTTGTTAACATATTTATCAGTATCTAAAAAGGACAGCATGATTGTTTAGTATGCAAAATAGTCCATTCCTTTTCAGTCTCTGAATGCAATCCATTGTAACTCCCACAGCTTCCTATTATGACTATACCAGAAATAAGTTCTTAGTGATCTTGTATCTGTTAGCTGTTATTTCTGGCTTGCCTTGTGCTTTTCCTTCTTGTTTGCTTTTCGGTGTATTCAAGTGTTTTCGAGAATAGTTGCATAGTTTTATATGCTTTAAGTGCCCTTATTTTTATAAAAACATCTTTTTTTAAAAAAGTTTATTTTGAGACTGTGAGCACAGAGTGGGGGAAGGGCAGAGAGAGAGAGGGAGAGTAAATCCCAAGCAGGTTCCACACAAAGATACGTGCAGAGATATGTATGAGGACCTGGGGCAAAATTAACAGTCGGGCACTCAACTGACCTAGCCACCAGGTGCCCAAGAAAACAGCTTTTTGTAAATTTATCCTTGAATGAAAATTTGGCAGGGCATGGGATTTTAGATTCAAAATTATCTCTGTGGGTATTCCTTCTTTGTCATTCATCATTTCTTTCTGCATATGAAAAGTCACATGTCCATTTTATTATTATCTTAGGTATTCTCTTAATTGCTGAAGTGATATTGCTATGCTATAAGAAAACAGTACTTGTATTTCATCACAAGCGTTGCCTTGTTAAAAAAAAAAAACATGCATTATAAAATAATGTGTATAACACAGTTTTGTGTTTCTCTTTCCAACTGCTTTGTTCCCACACTTTAGAGCCAGTGTCTTCCTCTGCTTTATGTGGTCAGTTCATTTCACCAGCTCTTGCTTCAACTGAATGCTCTTCAAAAAGGGGATGGGGGTTAGTAATCTCATCAGTATGACTGATCCATTTCCCTGCCAAATCAGTCACTCTGCTGTCCTTATCAAACTCCAGACCTTCCTTTTCCTGAGCTGTTAGGATGTGCGTCCAAAAGCTGGTTTCTCTGATCTGAAGAATTTTAAATCTTCCAAAAATGTCTCAAATTGTTGTGCTTAATGATTATAGCTTTCACTCACTTACTGTGCTCTTACCAAATTACTCTACCTTGGACGTTTACATTTAAAGTAGAGATGCACATTCGTTGTGAATCTCTCCATCTTTGACTTCCTGAGCACTCTCCTCCTGGCCTGCCCTTATGTTTAGAGAAGTTCTGTCAGGCTTCGGTCTTGGCCTAATTTCTTCTACCATCATCTTGAATGTTCTTGTTTCCACAGATTCTTCTTTCTTTCTTCTTTTTTTTTTTTTTACTCTTGTGGCTGTTTAAAATATATATGACAATATTATTTGTGGAAAGTCACTTCCAGCCAAAATGGACAGTTCCAGCTGTATGTTCAACAGTCACTTCACAGTGTGCAGAAAATTTATTAACTCATTGCCTCTTTCTGCCCAACTGATTCTTTTTTTTGGTTTTCCCAATTTCTTTTATAGAATAGTGTTGGTTGGCAAAATACAAACGTTTCCACACACCACAAACGGATCCTACTGTATAGCTAGGAGATAGGAAGCTTCAGTTCATGTTTAAGTTGGGAGATCATGGTCAAAGGCAGAAGCAGCTGGGAGCGCATCCCAGAGCTGGAAGTCAGGAGGGAGTTGATGGAAGAGAAAAGATGGTGCGGTCATAGTGCAAAGGAACAGAAGGTCAAGTGGGCTCTGCCACAAGCACAGGTGCTCACACTGATTGGGGAGAGATGGGGGAGAGGTCTGGAATCATGGGGTCCAAGTACTGGCACTGGGAGTAAAAAAGAAGGGACTTGGAATGTGTGCAGGAATATCAGCAACTCAGAGGAAAAGAAAAGAATCCTTTGTGTGCTTGTGCTGAAAGCACATGAGAAAACAAGCAGCTGAAATCAGGTGTTCTAAAAAAGAAGGAAAGGGAAAGGAGAAAGAAAGAGAAAGAGAGAGAGAGAGAGAGAAAGAAAGAAGAAAGAAAGGAGAAAGAAAGAAAGAAAGAAAGAAAGAAAGAAAGAAAGAAAGAAAGAAAGAAAAAAGAAAGAAAATAAAGAAAAGAGTGAGAAAGAGAGAGAGGAAGGAAGGAAGGAAGGAAAGAAAGAATACAGTATCACAGAATCTAAAGATACCTCTCCCAGTAGTGCTTTCTTCAAGAATGTGAACATACAGGGCGCCTGGGTGGCTCAGCTGGTTAAGCGTTCAGGTCACGATCTCGCGGTTTGTGGGTCTGAGCCCCACACTGGGCTCTTGGCTGACAGCTCAGAGCCTGGATCCTGCTTCAGATTCTGTGTCTCCCCCTTCCTCTGCCCCTCCCCAGCTTGTGCTCTATGTCTCTCTTTCTCAAAAATAAACAAACCTTAAAAAAATTTTTTTTAAATATGAACATACCATGCCAGTAGAGACTTTTGAACTAAGCACGAGTAACACTTTCACCGCTCCTCAGCATAAAATAAGCTTTTATCTTCATTTGATAACAAAAAGATGTTATTCAAGATGCATACAATGCTAACACAAGAAAAAATAGAATGTGTAAATTGACACTTTTTCAGCTAATGCCACTACTCCTCCCCCAAACACAAAGTAGAGAGTACAGCTTTCCAGTATTATATGTTTCAGATAGGAAAGACCCTTAAGCCCCAGAGACGCAGAATAGAAATGGAAAAATAAGTAGATATAAAATACAAGCAAGTTAACTCAGGAAAGAAATGGTGAACAGCAAATCACCTCAGAATAGATTAGATTACAGTGTGCCTCGGGGAGAAGATGAATGAACGCATGATCAATGATACACAAGAGGAATGGGAAAGAGACCCCAGGGAGTGCGAGGGGAATAGAAACAGAAGATAACATAGGACCCATCAATAATGAAACCTAAAACTAATATTTAATCTGATGAAACTTTCCATAAAGAAAAGGAAAACTGAATTACATATTGAAAAGACTCTCTGTGTGCAAGAGAGAACTGACCCAGAATGGTAAACACCAAGAGAGATTCTAGTAAAACTATTCGACTTAAAAGTAGAGGGGGAAAAAAAGAGTCCTCTAGGCCACAAGGAACAAAGTCTATACCACTTGGCAAGGAAAGAAAATAAAACTGACGAAACTCTTTCCTTTTTAAATTGGCATAATTCTTATTAGCAACATATATATAAAAGAATAGCAGAACGGTGTTTTTAAGAAAGATATGTGAAGTTTTCTTTCCTCAAGTTTTCACATTTCAGATTCTATGAAATATAAGCAATGACTAGAGGAAATTTCATAGCCTTACAGAGTCCTATCAATAAAAATGAGAGAATAAAAATAATTAGCATTATAGTTCTAGCCATTACCAAACTATGTAGGTACTATGGGAGTTAATCTCCCCCTTCTCTCAATAATTATTAATTTCCAATTATTTTTTGCCCCCACTGCTGTTACTTTATTTTTTTTTAATGTTTATTTTTGAGAGAGAAGGTGTGAGTGGAGGATGGGCAGAGAGAGAGGGAGACACAGAATCTGAAACAGGCTCCAGGCTTTGAGCTGTCAGCAGAGTGTGACACAGGGCTTGAAATCACGAACTGTGAGATCATGACCTGAGCTGAACTCAGTTGCTTAACCTACTGAGCTGCCCAGGCACCCCCACTGCTGCTACTTTACATGTTTATTGCTTATATATGCCTCTTAATTTTCTAACACTCCATATTTCTGATGTGCATTTGCCTCCTCTTTAGTGGTTTTGTTTTGTTTTTTAAACTTTGAGAAAGTGCGAGCTGGGGAGGAGCAGAGGGGGAGAGAGAGAATCCCAAGTGGGTTCTGCACTGAATCCTATGCGGGGACTCAATCTCATGAACCAGGGGATCATGACCTGAGCTGAAATCTAGAGTTGGACACTTAACCAGCTGAGCCACACAGGCACACCTTTAGTGTTTTCTAAGCTACCAGGCTACTCCTATAGCTCTAGTACCTGCATGGATCACTTTAGTAGCTCTGTTATCTGTTTCCATCTACAAAGCGAAGGGTTGAACATCCCAAAGATGTGCAAGACAGTCCACATTGTGTAAACTAGCAGACTATTGTTAGTTTTCTTTCTTAGACATAGAAGTAAAACTTGGCAATTTTTAATAAACAGGTTATACATATGTATATTAATAACCATGTACCAGTGCAGTGGGTATGCAAAATTCATGTTAATGGTCCAGAGACACATTCAAAATATTCCATATTCTGTCACCTTCTAACTAATCTTTGTCCAACACCCTATTCTTATATCAGACTGTCGTCTTTGTAATTTTCCTAAACTTGCCATTTTTCATGCATCCATCCATGCCTTTGTCAATTCTGTCTTCTTTGTTCCCAACATTTCCATTGGTCAGCTTAACCTAGTAAAATCTAACTTGATAATACAAAATGCAAGTAACCACCCCCTTTTGTGACCATCTTCTGTCTTGTACATGTTTCGGAGAGAGCACCTGCTACGCATATTGCATTTAAGTATTTACATCTCTGTGTCCTTGTCAGAATGTGTGTTCCTTGACAGTGGGGAATAGTTGCTTTCATTCATCTGTGTATCTCCCGGCAGGATTCCAGGCATGGAGCAGTAGCTCAGCAAATACATAGTGAGCAAGTATTTTATTTATGTGCAGAGTACTAATCTTAACTTTCTAGAGTAAACTTGATAGCACATTAAGAGCCAGTTCACAGGTGTCTTTTCATGGTACTCCACTCTGAATACTTCAGTTTGAACTGAAATATGCTGTTACAGGGACCAGTAACGTTCAAGGATGTTACTGTGGAGTTCACCCGGGAGGAGTGGCAGTTACTGAACGCTGCTCAGAGGACCCTGTACAAGGAAGTGATGCGGGAGAACTACAGTCATCTAGTCTCAGTGGGTGAGAAAAACTTTCCCATATGTAACTGCCAGGAGTTTCCATTTCTTTCCCAGTTGGCACAACATGTAAGGTCCCTATAGGGCTGCATAATGTTAGCTTTGTTTCAGGGGTCAAACGTGATGAGGCCCTTTTGGGCACCAGAAAAAAATGTGTCCCCACGCTCACTAGTGAAAGAATCTGAATTTGCTAAGCCAAAGTAGGACCTTCAGTGTTCTAAAACTGTACTTCCTTATCCTTCACAGGCCCCAAATCCCAAGTAAACCGTATTATTTTCTTTTCTTTAGGTTACCGTGTGAATAAGCCGAATGCAGTCTTCAAGTTGAAGCAAGGAAAAGAACCGTGGATACTGGAGGTGGAATTTCCAGGTCGGAACTACCCAGGTGAGTGAGAACATAGTCCTTGTTACTAGTGAGGTGGTTGGTGCCTTTTGCCTTCTGAAATATTTTTCAGGACTTTTTTAAATGCCCCTACACATCTGGAAATAACAGACAACACTTGATCTGCATATGCAAGCAACATAAATCACATCTCCAATTTTCATTCTTTTCACATAAATTCCTCCTTTGACAGACTTTGTAAAATATGCAAAATCTAATTCCAGCCTAACCTTGTCTTAGATTTTTGTCTTTTTTCTGGAATTCCCAATTATTCCAGTACCTGGGAATTAACTGGGAATTCTAGAACACCATAATCTTAAAGTATTAAATGTTAACAATTCTTTTTTTGTTTTTAGTTTATTATTTGAGAGAGTGCGTATGCGCACATGAGCAAGAGAGGAGGAGAGAGAATTCTAAGCTGGCCCCATGCCGTGAGCACAGAGCCCAATGTGGGGCTTGATGTCACGAACTGTGAGATCATGACCTGAGCCAAAATCAAGAGTCAGATGCTTAACCAACTGAACCACCCAGTCACCCCTCAAGTGTTAAATCTTAAATCTGACCATAATTTTTATTCGAATGCCATTTCCCTCCTTTGATTAACAATAAATATGCCTCAGTTATTTTCAGCACAAGTTTTATTAACTTCCTATTCTCTCTTTAAACTTTGAAGTTAGATTACAAATCATTATGCCTTTCATCAGTTATATTATTTCAGAGTTGATACTTCCTTTTAGATGGTGCTTGTCTTTCACACAAGTACTGATTATCCCTCCTAAAATCTGTATCTTATTTGGAGTATTGTAACACTAAGATTAAAAAAAAGCAAAACAAAACAAAAACTAACAGAAAAACACCAAGATGATCTCACTCTGTTACTTAAATGCTTTTCCTGTACTTGTGACCTTGCGTATTGCCAGGACTGGAAACAATGCGTGGTATTTATTAGTTGTTTACTAGATATTTGTTGAACTACTCAATTTGAACTAACAAGAGATAGACCCTATCTTCTCCTCTGTGCCCTTCACAGTAACTCCTCCAAGGGCTCATCCTTTCTTAAGACCAGAGACACATAGGCTCTTGTTTCCTGCGCATCCCACTTAGCCTTGCACGTGTTCCCATCAAGTAACTCTGGAGGTCTTCCCCACAAAGGCCATGAAATCCCTACCCCAAGCCTCTGCTCTTTATCTTTCACCTCCCTTCAGGCATTTAAAGGGGAGTAAATGGGGCGCCTGGGTGGCTTAGTCGGTTAAGCGTCCGACTTTCGCTTAGGTCATGATCTCGCGGTTCGTGGGTTCGAGCCCCACATCGGGCTCTGTGCTGACTGCCAGCTCAGAGCCTGGAGCCTGTTTCAGAGTGTGACTCCCTCTCTCTCTGACCCTCCCCTGCTCATGCTGTCTCTCTCTCTCCTAGAAATAAATAAAACATTTAAAAAAAATAAATAAAGGGGAGTAAATACGAAGGTCAGTAAAGATGCCAGGATGACGTTGAATAATTAATCTTTAAAGATCATGTAGTAAATTGAAGCAGAAATGTCGAAACTAAGATAGGAAAGCAGTAGAAGACTGGCATTGGGTCGTGGTAACACTGCTTTGGAGATGCAGTATATTTTGGTGGTCAGGCCTGAAAATCTCTGTGCTACAAATGCAAATTCATCCTGTTGTAGGATGGCTTGCACACTGCTCTTTAATTATCTTTTCTTTGGGATGTAAGTGTTCCTGGATCTTCCATCCCAGTGAAATTATGCCAGTGAAATGGAGAGAGCCTGGGGTGTGGAACTGTCCTCCACACCTGAGGAAACATGTTGTGATGTAGTCACTTTAGGGACTAGACTAGGCATCCAGACTAGATGCCTCTGTTGGTACTGAGGAAATAAAGTTCAAGTTTATAGTCACTAATGAAAAGTAAATTAAATTAAATTCCATCTGACAGAGACTTAGCTTTTCATCCAATTTCATCTTTCCCTGATATTTCCAGTGAACACAGTTGTCTACTAATTTTTCTTGTCACCCTACTTACTGTTCATTGTCTGGAATAGGCTTAACAGCATTCTGAGTCCCAGATTGTCCCAGATTCTTATTCAGCACTCTGAATGACATTTGTTCTCTGCTCCCATTTTTTTCTTTTTTCTCCAGGCTCTTAAATTATCTTTAAGTGTCAGAGTATTTGGGGTTAAAATGACATTTCTTTCCTGTCTGCTACAACAGCTTTTAGTGTTTATATTTTTTCTAAACCAATGGCATAGAAGAAATTTGCATTTAAGAATTCCTTTATTGGGAGAGATTGGCCTGAAGTCCAAGAATGAGCCCTACAACCTTAACTTAATATGTTAAGATTTAAATGGTATTAAATTTTGGATTCCTTTGTAGAAGACCTGTGGAAGATTCATGACTTAGGAACAAGATCCCAGGAAAGCCAAGCTGAAAATTCAAGGCAAGTCCAAGATTTCGATTTTAAGATTAGAAGCCTTGTAAAAACAGTGTTGATGGGAGTACTGGAAGTGGGAAAGCACTAGTTCATACTAAATGTGAGGAAACTAACACTGGAGTGAATTCCAAAGAATTCAATCCAAATGGGACAGCCCTTTTCCCCAGTGGAGGTCTTCTGTAGGACCAGGAGATTCAAACTTTGAAGCAGTTTTTCAGTTCTTCAGTTGCACAGTAAGGGAGCCTTTGTTACCCAAACAGATCTCAGGCAATTAAGAGACTCTGCATACAATGCAAAGGAAGGTTCCTTCTACTTGGTGTTAAACCACAGTGTGTGTCAGAACATTCACAGTAGACAGACTATGAATCTAACCAGTATGGGAACATCTCTAGAAACAAGTTCTCAGCTAGAGTGCCTTATGTATCACTGACTTTGGAAATTTCTCTCTAGGAATGGAGAACTCACAAAACCCCAGCAAACTCCTGCCAGAGAGAAAATCTATAAATGCAGTGAATGTGGAAAGTCTTTCTGCCAGAAGTCTATCCTCCTAATACATCAGCATACTCACTCAAAGGACAAACCCAGGGAAGGTGGGACATCAGTCCCTAGAAATGGAGACCTCACAAGACAACAGAAAGCCCAAACCAGAGAGAAAACCTATGAATGTAAAGAATGTACGAAAACCTTCTACCACCTGTCCTCTCTTAGTAGACACTTGAGAACTCATGCAGGGGAGAAACCCTACGAATGCAATCAGTGTGAGAAATCCTTCTACCAGAAGCCACACCTTGTAGAACATCAGAAAACACACACAGGAGAGAAACCCTTTGAGTGTAACGAGTGTGGGAAGTTCTTCTATGTTAAGGCATACCTCATGGTACATCAGAAAACACACACAGGGGAGAAGCCGTATGAATGCAAGGAATGTAAGAAATTCTTTTCCCAGAAATCACACCTCACGGTACATCAGAGAACACACACAGGGGAGAAACCCTATAAATGTAAGGAATGTGGGAAATTCTTTTCTAGAAATTCCCACCTCAAAACTCATCAGAGAACTCACACAGGAGAGAAACCCTATGAATGTAAGGAATGTGGAAAGTGCTTCTACCAGAAGTCAGCCCTCACAGTGCACCAGCGAACTCACACAGGGGAGAAGCCCTTTGAATGTAATAAATGTGGAAAAAACTTTTACTATAAATCAGACCTCACTAAACACCAGAGAAAACACACAGGGGAGAAGCCCTATGAATGTCAAGAATGTGGTAAATCTTTCTCTGTGAATTCAGTCCTTAGATTACATCAAAGGACTCACACAGGAGAGAAACCCTATGAATGTAAGGAGTGTGGGAAATCCTTCTCTCAGAAGTCCCATTTTATTATACATCAGAGAAAACACACAGGGGAGAAACCCTACGAATGTCAGGAGTGTAAGAAAACTTTTATCCAGAAATCAAAACTCACTGCCCATCAGAAGACACACACGGAGGAAAAAAGCTTATAAACAGTATGAATTGGGAACTTCTTTCTGAAGTCATCCTTTGGGATAATCAGATGATTCACACAAGATCAAAAAAAGTAGGAATATCCTCTAAATGGTAAAGTTTTGGTCAAAGTTTTTGGCAGAAAGGAAATACACAGAAATTCTTTGAATCTAGAAGGAAGAAATTTTTATCACATGTCAGACTTTAGTATCAGACACCCTACAAATTGTAAAGCATGAGAGAGACCTCTCTTATAGAAGTCACAATAATACTGTACAACATGGAAATCACACAAGAGAAGAACTATTAAAAAAAGAAATGAAGATCGGGAGCTTTTCATCAGGGCAGCCATCACTAGACCACCTGAAGCTCATATGAATGAGAAGCTCCTGACCGTGTAGTTCCTGAGCTTGTGAAACACCTTATAGCAGGTAGCCTCCGAACACTCGGAGGGGTAACTAGAGATTGACACAGATCCAGGAGCCCTTCTTGAGAAGTGGTGTCTCTGTGACCTTCAGATGAACGACGCCAGGATAGAACCTTGGCAGACGTCTCAAGTATTGTCAGGATTTCCTGACAAGAACTCAGAATCTGTACTGGGTGAGAGTCAGTTACACCGGAAGTCACGTTGCGGCGACTGGATTCTGAGGGTGGGGTTCTTTTTTTCTTTGAGGAAACCTGCAAATGTCTAGATAGATAGATGAAGCTTTTTCAAAAGCACAAACACACTAAAAAGTCAGGTGACATCCTTAAACCCACGTGAAAAGCTTTTTAGTAAGTAGAGCTGACGTGTGTCCGCGAGCTACTGCGCAGATCACGGATATCTGTGAGTACACGCATCCCATCCGGAACTGTACACGGAAGTGCGTAACTGCGGCGCCGTGGCTGGCACATACGTGAGCAGACCTTACATCGCCTCCCAGCATTGACTCCTATTGTTCTAGTGTGTATTTTAAGTGTAATGTTCTTTTAAAATTTTAGGCATCTTTTTCTATTTCCTGGCATTTTTAAGTGAATACAGATGTTGTTACTGAGCTGATTCTTCAGAAAGGAGCTAAGTCTTTTTTGTAAAATTCTCCAATTGTCTTATGGTCTGCCAAATTTTACATTAGGAACACGTTTATTCATAAGAAAAGACTGAGTTTATTTTTAAAACCAGCTGATGACAACAGTATGATAAAAACGAATAATGCTGTGTAAAGAAGTCGTGTCTGTCGTACTGTGGATCTTAGCAGGGTGCAGAGCTATCTGCATGGAAATTTTGTGTGAGGAAGAATGTTCTTCACTACCTTTTTCTTCATAGTGGAAGCAATATGGTAGTGATTAAGAGTGTGGACTCTGGACTCCTACTGCCAAGGCTCAAATTCACTGGGGCGTGCCACTTAACCTCCCTGTGCCTCGGTTTCCTTTTCTATAAGAGAAGTGAGAATGTTAGAATTGCTTTGAGGTATGAATTAATATTTTTAAAGCACTTAGAATAGTATCTGAGACACAAGAAAAGCATATATTCGATATGACTGTCATAATTTGTATTTCTTGAACTATGCTGGGAAAAAAACAAGGTTGGCTACCAACATTCACCACTCATGCTATCGCTGTAGTGCCTTGGTTTGGCTTGGTTGTGCATTTTCCTACAAATGACTCAGATACTCAGATGTGACCCACTGCCTGTTTTTGTAGCCTTACAAGCCAAGAATGGTTTTACATTTCTAAATGGTTGGAAAAAAAAGAATATTTTGTGACATGTGCCAATTATATTCAGATTTCAGTGTTCATAAATAAAGTTTTATTAGAACACTAATAAACTAATAAAACAGAGACCGCTGTCTCGGTCTTGCCGGAGGCTGCCTTCAGCACTTCAAGAAGAGAACTGAATAGTTCCAACGGAGACCATATGGCTCACAGAGCCTAAGGTAGTTACTGTCTGGCACTTTACAGAGTTAAGTTTTTCTGTTACTTAGGACTGAAAACATAATCAGTGTATACAGTGTGCTTTTATATATGCTACATATTTCAGAAGTGATGCACACAGCATTTTGTGGGTGGGTACAGTGTATTTATTTTTATGTTGTATTTATATGTTAAAAGCCTAAGCATTAGAAATTTTTTCAAAGAAATGGCTTTTATTTGTTGAACTGTCATAAAATCCAAACATTTTATGATGGAATGTAGCAGTACATGTATGAAATAAACACTAAGTTAAATAGAATTGTTAATTTATGCCTACTTAAAATATTCCTTTATTTTATTATAAGTCTATGGCCAGATTTCCCTGTATGATTTTATAATTTTCTCACACTCCCATGATACAATACCTTCTTTATGTCATACTTAATATAATTTAAAAACAACAAAACCCTCACAATACCCAACCCAATTCCACCAGGTACATTACAAATAATCTGCATTACTAGTAAAATTATTTTAATTGCCTGAACTTCATTCGATTGTCAAATGCTGCTCCAATCCAAATCCTGCCCTTACCTCCCTTTCCTAACAATGACTTTAATGATGATCAACTTCTTACGCATGCCTCATTCTCATTTGTCTGATGTTTACCACTAATGAACACCTACTATATTTAGTGATTGCTTCATTATTTACATAACTTCCAAATATTCAAATGCAAGATTGTTACCAAAATTCTACCCAACACTAACATGAGTATATCTTCTTGATTATAGCCATCTTTAGAATAGTTCTTTATTTCAACCTGCTATGAAAGCATGTATCTTTCTTAATTTCCCCTGGCTTTGCAATCAAAAATTAAATAAAAATTAGTCTTTTGTGGGGAAGTCCAGTAACTCTGCCAACCCTGTCATTAAGAATAAAGTCTGTACTGGGGCACCTGGGTGGCTCAGTTGGTTAAGCATCCAACTTTGGCTCAGGTAATGACCTTGTGATTTGTAGGTTTGAGCCCCACTTTGGGCTCTGTGCTGACAGCTCGGAGTCTAGAGCTTACATTGGATTCTCCCTTTTTCTTTGCTCCTCCCCTGCTTGTACTGTCTCTTTCTCAAAATAAACATATATAAAAACAATTTTTTTAAGGATAGAGTCTGTACTAATGAAAATCCTCCTAAAATACTCTGATAAGAATAAAATATTCCTGGTCTTCAAATTCAAGACATCAGAGACTGAAATGCTGCTTAGCCAGAGCCTCAAGCTATGAATTAGTAATCATAACAATCGATGGATCAGAGACCAGGGATCGGTGTGTTGTCAGCACACATGCTTATGAAGAAGACCAGCCAACCTGTCAGTTCCACATTTCTGAAAACCATTCAGCAATAGCATTCATTACGACCATCCTCTGGAAAGTCAGTCGGCTACAGCCTCACTCCAATGACCAAACTTTTACAAAGGAAAGCCAGTCAGTCACTCCCCCAACACTTCTGCTTTTAAAAGCCCACCAATGCCTGAATCCATTTCCCAAACCCTGAATCACTTCTTACTTTCCTGGACTGACTTATGACTATAGGCTTTCTCTGGTTAGTATGATGGTCCAAGGTGGACAATATCAATCCCTTCCATTCTAAAAAGAAGCTCTTTTCTCATCCTTTTCAATCTGGGCTGGCCTGACTTGCTCTGGTGTTAGCACAACGTGGCAGGTTCCAGGCCAACTGTATAGAAGTGTGGCAGTTTCCTCTTCCCTTCTTGAAGCTAATCCTTGTGCAGAAAGTCCAAGTAGTCTGAAATCACCAAGCTGTGAAGAAGCTCAAGCTACTAGCGGTGAAAGCCCAATATAATACAAGACATGTGAGCACAGTTGCTTTAGACCTTCTGGCCCAGCCAAAGAAGACTTCTACTAATGCCAAGTCCAACAGCCACCTACTCTACCTATAAGAAAAAACCATTGTAAAAGCCATGAAGACTTGGATGTTTTTGTTACATAGTAATAGATGGGTGAAACCGACAGAAGTTTAGAAGCCAGAAGTCAAGATTGCTTCAGGTATTGATTAGTCTATTCTTTCATGCAGTACATGCCACCCAACTCTTGCTGCCATGAGGAATACCACAATGACCACCGTTTAATCTGACATCTAACAAGGATTTGCCCACACACCACAATCTACTGCCATGACAAAAAAAGCAAATCCTAGCTAAACTTCACTCTCATGCTGCTGCCCCAACCACAGCTGTATGCTGAATATTAGAAAGACTAAACCCAAGTGACAGGGGGAAATTGTCCAGACACTGTTGGACAATAAAGATTCTACCTAAGAGAGTTAACAGTTGACCAGATCATGCTTTATCTGTAAAGTTCAGACAGGGACCCTCCCTCTTCAAGCATTATAGCTCTGGACCAAAGGGGTATTTCTAACTGCCTGGCTGATTTAGGGCCAGGGAAGAACTGGGTTCTATGAGAGAGAGTAGGAGGTTGGCACTAGTTGGTACTGCATACACAAGAGGTGTACTAGTTGGTCTGCATACACAAGAGGTGCTCCAGGCCCAGCCCAGTGCTATCTCTAAGGGAGGTAGACTTTCCCTGGCCAGCAAGTTTCTACTGTTTTGAAAGTGTGTTTTTATTTTATTAACATTTATTTATTTTTGAGAGACAGAGTGCAAACAGGGGAGGGTCAGAGAGAGAGGGAGACACAGAATCTGAAGCAGGCTCCAGGCCCTAGCTGTCAGCACAGAGCCTGACACAGGGCTCAAACTCACGAACCGCGAGATCATAACCGGAGCCAGAGTCAGATTCTTTATAGAGGGTTTTAAACATTTTTTAAAAATCTCAGCACACTATAAGAAATAATTTATATTTCGGGGCGCCTGGGTGGCTTAGTCGGTTAAGCGGCCGACTTTCGCTTAGGTCATGATCTCGCGGTTCGTGGGTTCGGGCCCCGCGTCNCCAGCACACCCACACAAACTTAAATTAATTCATTCACAAAATTCTATTAAGTACCTACCATTCATCAGGAACTATTTTTAGACACTACGGAAATATTAGCAAATAGAAACACCTCTACCTTAATAACACTTGTATCGCAGTGATGGGCAGTGTGTTAGAGGAGGAACAGAGTTCAGGAAATATAAAAAAGTAAAACATATAATGGACAAGATGGCCAGCATTATTTGAAAAAAGAAAATAGGATAATTAGAGAGAGGGGATTCAATTTTAAAAAGGTCAGGGAAGATCTCACTGAGAAAATGACATTCCAGCAAAGAGCTGAAGACTGAGTAAATGAACTCTGTGGATACATGTGGAAATATGTGATATGTAAATACATGATAAATGCAATATATATATTGACACACGTATTCATAAATGAATACATGCACTTGAAACAGTTTCATGAAACAGTATCATTTCCACCTACAATGTATTATGTTTTACAATCAGTTCTATTTTACCATTTTACTTATTAATATGAGCACTTACTGAATCAGATTATGAGAGTTTCTCTAAACAAGTTTTTTTTCCCCTATTTTTTAACTTCAGTTCCCTCTAAGCAATGTAGTATTCTCCAGTGATAATAAAAACTTAAATGTGGTCACACCCTCAACAACGTTTTAACACTTTCTATGTATGAGGCATTATTCTTGGTATCAGGTTTAGAGCAGTGAGCAAAGGAAAGTTCCAGGTGCTCACCCAGGTTTAATTCTAGATGGGGAAGACAAGGTGGGGTCAAAATGTAAGATACTTGTGGCTCACTGCAGGAAGTGCTAGGATGAAAACCTAAGAAAGCTAGGGAACTGATGGGGGCGGGTGTGTTATCAAATAAGTCCTCATTGACATTACACTTGAGGAAACACTGGAAGTATATACGGGGATGAGTCATGTCAAAATCTAGAGTAAAAGCATTAAATACAGAAGAAAAAATATTTCTAGTACATACAAATACAATTAAAGAAATATATATCCTAAAGAATATTTCTGGAAAGGATACCTTTGCTACTTACAATGCAGTTTTATATTCGAGTAAGGTTTGCCCAAATCCATGGATGTCATCCTACAATTTTAAACCAAAGCTCCAGGAGTTACAAAGAGGAATGGGATTGCTGGGTCCTCTCAAGAGATGGCGCCAATTCTGTTATGACCCAGAGGACAATAAAGTGGTAAGAATGTATCAGGGGAGCACGGGTACAATGAGCAAGCTTAGTGGGGACTGTCCTCCATAGGCCAAGACTAATGGTGGGAGACGCTGTTATAGAACTGCTCTCACAAATGCCAAGAGAGATTATGAACTCTGAAATAGAAGCCAGATGGCAAGACTCTCAGTCAAAAGTAGAGGGAGTATGATAACTATAAAGGGCTCAGGACAAAAAGGCAACGAGAAGGCCTCCACTCATAGGGGCTGTGGTGATGGCTTACGGACCACGGTGTTCCTAAGAGCGAGACAGTCACTAGCCAATGACAATAATGCCTGACTTATGTAAGTGAAAAAGACCAACACGTTCCTCACTTAGGGTGGACAACAGTACACATTTGTCGTTTTACCCCATGACAATCTTAACTCTTGTGTTCTTCTCCATCATAATATATTCCTTTTTAAAAAAATTTTTTTTAATGTTTTTATTTATTTCTAGGAGAGAGAGAGAGAGAGAGACAGCGTGAGCAGGGGAGGGTCAGAGAGAGAGGGAATCACATACTCTGAAACAGGCTCCAGGATCTGAGCTGGCAGTCAGCACAGAGCCCGACGCGGGGCTTGAACCCACGAACGCGAGATCATGACCCAAGCGAAAGTCGGAAGCTTAACCGACTAAGCCACCCAGGCGCCCCGATCATAATATATTCCTAAGAGAGCTTGGCTATCGTGTGATTCTGGATAATGTCTTCATCTGTTCTATGAATAACATTATTAATCTTTCATCTTAGACCCATGTCAGTCATTTCAGGCTGTTACCAAAAAAAAAAAAAAAATCATACAGTGAGTAGTTTATAAATCACAGAAATATTATTTGCACTGTTCTGGAAGCTGGGGAATTCAAGATCGGGAAGCTGCATAATAAAATTCTGGTGAGAACCCTCTTCTGGACTGCAAACCTGACTTCTCCTTGAATCTTCATGTGGGAGCAGAGAAGGGGAACAAAAAGCTTTCTGGGCTTTCTTTCAAGGACACCAAATCCACTTCACAGGGGACTCATAACCAAATCTAACTCTAATTCCCAAAGGTCCTAATTCCTAATGCCATTATGTTGGGAGGCTTGGCTTCAACAAATGAATTCTGAGGGACACAAACATTCAGTCTGTAACAGCTAGAAACCAAATGCACATATGGTTTCTAGGGCTCATAATGCACATATGACAACTATCACAAAAAGAATGGTGCCAGGGAGGAGGTAAATGGACTTTTTTGGTTGCAAGGTTTCTACCTTTTATGTGAAATGGTACATTATTAACTCTAACTAGAACTCTACACTGAAGAAGGAGTTGCTAGAGTAACAACTAACATATAATACAAAGAGATACAGAATGGGGCACCTGGATGGCACAGTCGGTTGAGCGTCCGACTTCAGCTCAGGTCATGATCTCACGGTTCATGGGTTGGAGCCCCGCGTCAGGTTCTGTGCGGACAGCTGAGAGCCTGAAGCCTGCTTCTGACTGTGTGTCTTACACTCTCTCTGCCCCTCCACTGCTTGTGCTGTCTCTCTCAAACATTTTTTTTTATATAAATTTTTTTTAATGTTTTATTTATTTCTAGGAGAGAGACAGCGTGAGCAGGGGAGGGTCAGAGAGAAAGGGAGTGACAGACTCTGAAACAGGCTCCAGGCTCTGAGCTGGCAGTCAGCACAGAGCCCGACGCGGGGCTCGACCCACGAACCGCGAGACCATGACCTAAGCGAAAGCCGGACGCTTAACCGACTAAGCCGCCCAGGCGCCCCCTCTCAAACATTTTTTAAAAATATATTTAAAAAATAAAATGAAAAGCCAACAGATCAATTAAAGTGGAATTCTAAAAAATATTCAAATTCAACAGTAAAAGAGACAAGAAATCAGAACTACAACAACAAAGGGACCAATCATAATGAAATTACAGAACTAAATCCATGAATAATTACATTAAATCTTCATGTAAGAAATGAAGAGAGGAAGGCAGATTTTGAAAATGCCAGGTGCCATCTTGAAGGGCATCTGCTCCACACTGGGCAGCCACACAGTCTCTAGGAAATGGGAGTGCACTCCTTTCTATTACTGAGAAATACTCTGGCTTCTTCTGCCAGTCTAAAGAATTTAAGAGAACTAGGCTCAATCAAGAGTCTCAGGTGTACGTACAGCTGCAAATTTCCCCATTCGATATCTAAATTTTTCACTCCTCCTTTAGGAGATTCCTCAATTTCGCACAAGAGGTCTGTAACAGTTGCACCATGACAAGCTCCTGCCAGCCTGCGGTTAAAGCTTGGGCATGACTTACAGGACATGGCTTTACGCCTCTGGATGTAAGAATCTTCTGAAAGCTTTTATGGCGGTCTGCTGTCCTATACTGTGTGCCCCATGTGGACAGTTAGCTAACTTGAAGCCATCTTCAAGGCTTCGAAGGCAGGAAAGTCAGTAACTCATAAACTTATCACTGCCCCCATTCTGTTCAAGGGCTGCAGCTACTAAGGAAGACCAATCCACCCATCCTCACCCTGATCTACCACGTTCGAGAATCCTCCAACCACTTACCATCAGCAATGTGGACTTCATTGCCATCTGACTAATAAGTGATCCAGTTTTAGGTTCCAAAACTCAATGTCTCATTTGTAGGCCCACGTGTGGTGCCAACACTATTGCTCTGGGTTGGAACAAAAGCGGAGACAGACAAGGTACTATGCAGAGAGGGTTGATTTTGAAGGTCACCTTGGAAAACCAGACAGGGGATAGAGAGGTCTGGCCAGGAAAGCAGGGAAGCTGAATAAAGTGCCACTGGAGAGAACAGCGTCTAACACCACTGTGGACTCTGAGTAACTGTAACGGATGCACCTTGGAATAGATCGTGCTGAGGGACGACCTGGGCAAAATTAACATCCAATATATTCTTTTTTACCTTTTTCTTACTGATTGCTCATAGTCCACTGGTACTGATGTTTTCAAACTTTGAATGAAGTATGGAAAATTATTACCAATTTCTTTACAGGTCCTATTTTGAAATCTAATTGGCGTTAGTATTTTCTCTACATATGCTGAATACCACATCAGGTGGTGGTAAATATATTTTTTGTTTAGGATATGAAATAGTTTATAATAAACTTATGACAACAGCCTTATACTTACCACATTTTTACCCATTTTCTTCTTTCTTTTCTGAATTTCTAAGACTCCTTCTGTCATTATTTTCTTGAAGAACTTCCTTTAGCCACTGTCTGTAAGGAGGTCACCATGCAACAAATTCAGTTTTCCTGTATCTGAGAAGAGATTTCCCCTATATTCCCCAAGACTATTTTTCATGTAGAATTCACAGTAGACAATTATTTAATCACTTGCACAATTTTATTCCATATACTTCTAGCCTCCCAATGTTTCAGAGGAGAAATTTCTTGCCATTTGTATCAGTGTTCCCTAAAATTTAATACAGTTTTTTTTCTTGAATTTCTTTCAAGACTTTTTCTTCACTATCAGTTTTTAGAAGGTTGATTAAAACGTGTTTGTGCATGGACTTATATTAATTAATCCTTTTGTGTTTTATTTTCATTCTTCAATCTGTACATTTATGTTTTCAGCCAAACTTAAGAAAGTTTCAAATACAGGCATACCTTGTTTTATTTTACTTTGCTTTACTGCACTTCACAGATATTGCATTTTTTTACAGATTGAAGTTCTGTGGCGATCCTGTATCTGGCTACTCTATCGGCACCTTTTTTCCAAAAGCACTTATTCACTTTGTGTCTCTGTGTCACCTTTTTTTAAATTTTTTTTTTAAATGTTTTATTTATTTCTAGGAGAGAGAGAGACAGCATGAGCAGGGGAGGGTCAGAGACAGAGGGAGTCACAGACTGAAACAGACTCCAGGCTCCGAGCTGGCAGTCAGCACAGAGCCCGACGCGGGGCTCGAACCCACGAACCGTGAGATCATGACCTGAGCGAAAGTCGGACGCTTAACCGACTAAGCCACCCAGGCGCCCCCTTTGTGTCACCTCTTAGTAATTCTTACAGTACTTCAAACCTTTTCATTATTATTATTATTGTTACAGAGATGTGATCAGCCATCTTTAATGTCAGTATTATAAGTGAGGGCACCAGAACCATGCCCACACAAGATGACGAACTTAATCATACATTTGTGTTCTGTTTCACCGACCAGCCGTCCCATCTCTCCCCCTCTTCACAAACCTCCTTATTCCTTGAGACACAACAATGTTGAAATTAGGCCAATTATACCCTACAATGGCTTCTAAGTGTTAAGTGAAGAGTCACATGTCTCTTACTTTAAATCAAAAGCTAGAAATGATTCAGCACAGTGAGGAAGGCATGTCAAAAGCCGACAGAGGCTAAAACTAGGCCTCTTGTACCAGTCAGCCATGTTATGAATGCAAAAGAAAAGTTCTGGAAGGAAATGAAAAGTGGTATTCCAGTGAACACACAGATGATAAGAAAGTGAAACAGCCTTATTGCTGATGTGGGGAAAGTCCGTGTTGTCTGGATAGAAGGTCAAACCAGCCACAACATTCCCTTAAGCCAAAGACTACTCCAGAAAAGGCCCTAACTCTCTTCGATTCCATGAGGGCTGAGAGAGGTGAGGCAGCTGCAGAGGAAAAGCTGGAAGCTAGCAGAGGCTGGTCCATGAGATTTAAGGGAAGAAGTCATCTCCATGACATCAAAGTGCCAGGAGGAGCAGCACGTGTTAGTGTGGAAGCTACAGCAAGTTCTCCAGAAGATCTAGCCAAGAGAATTCAGGAAGGTGCCTACACGAAACAACAGATTTTCAGTGCAGATAAAGGAGTCTTCTATTGAAACAAGACACCATCTAAGACTTTCAGAGCTAGAGAGAAGTCAACACCTGGTCTCAAAGCTTCTAAAGACAGCCTGACTCTAGTTAGGGGCTAATGCAGCTGGTGGCTTTAAATTGAAGCCAATGTTCATTTACCATTCCAAAAAGCTTAGAGTCATTTATAATGATGCTGAATTTACTCAGCCCATGTTCTATAAATGGAACAAAGCCTGAATGACATCACATCTGTTTACAACATATATACTGAATATTTTAAGCCAACTGTTGACATATATCACCCAGATAAAAAAGATTTCTGCTCATGGACGATACACCCAGTCACCCAAGAGCTCTGATGGAAATGGACGAGATTCATGTTGCTTACATGTCTGCTATCGCAACATCCACTCTGCAGCTCGTGCTGCAAGGAATAGTTTTGACTATTTTGATTAAGTCTTACTACTTAGAAATACATTTTAAAAGGCTGTAGCTGCCAGAGACAGTGATTTCTCTGAAAGATCTGGCAAAGTAATTGAAAATCTTCTGGGAAAGATTCCCCATTCTAGATGTCATTAAGAACATCTGTGATTCATGGCAAGAGGCAAACACATCAACATTGACCGGTGTTTGGAAGCAGTTGATTCCAACCCCCACGGATGACGTTGAGGGGCTCAAGGGCTCAGGGGAGGAAGTAACCACAGATGTGGTGAAAGAGCAAGACAACTGGACTCGGAAGTGGAGCCTGAAGATGGGACTGAATGGCTGCATCTCATGATCAAACAGGAAGAGATGAGGAGATACTTCTTACAGATGAGCAAAGAAAGTGGTTTCCTGAGATGGAATCTACTCCCGGTGGAGAAGCCATTAATACTGTTGAAATGACAACAAAGGATTTGGAATATCTCAAATCTTAGTTGATAAACTAGTGGCAGGGTGGGAGAGGGAAACCTCTCAATTTTGAAAGAAGTTCTACTTGGAGTAAAATGCTAGCAAACAGCAGCACATGCTACAGAGAAACTGCTTAAGAAGGAAAAATCCATTGATGTGGCAAACTTTGCACTGTTGTCTTAGGAACTTGCCACAGTCACCTGACCTTCAACCACCACCACCCTGATCAGTCAGCAGCCATCAACACTCAGGCAGGAAGCTTCATCAGCCAAAAGTTACAACTCCCTGAAAGCCCGGATGATGCTTAGCATAATTTAGAAATAAGGTATTTTTTAAAAAAAAATTTAATGTTTATTTTTGAGAGAGAGAGAGAAAGTGTGCACAAGTTGGGGGCGGGGGCAGACAGAGAGGGAGACACAGAATCTGAAGCAGGCTCCAGGCTCCGAGCTGTCAACACAGAGCCCGACATGGGGCTCAAACTCCTAAACTGCGAGATCACATGACCTGAGCCAAAGCTGGACACTTAGCCGACTGATCCACCCAGGTGCCCCAGAAATAAATTATTTTTATTTTATTTTATTTAATTTATTTATTTTATTTTTTATTTATTTCTAGGAGAGAGAGAGAGAGAGACAGCATGAGCAGGGGAGGGTCAGAGAGAGAGGGAGTCACAGACTGAAACAGGCTCCAGGCTCCGAGCTGGCAGTCAGCACAGAGCCGGACGCGGGGGTCGAACCCACGAACCGCGAGATCATGACCTAAGCGAAAGTCGGACGCTTAACCGACTAAGCCACCCAGGCGCCCCTTGAAATAAATTATTTTTAAATTAAGGTATGTATTAGTTTCTTCTTTAAATATAACACTATTGCATACTTCATAGATTACAGTATAAACATAATTTTCATATACCCTGGGAAACCCAAAAATTCATTTAACTCACTTTATGCCAGTATTTGCTTTATTTTTGTGGTCTGGAACCGACCCTGTGATATGTCTGAGGTACGCCTGTATCTGACAAAGGACTACAGTCCAGAATACATAAAGTACTCTCAAAACTCCACAGTAAACCACAACCCAGGTTGAAAATGGGCAAAAGACAGTAAGAACTGTTTCATCACAGACAGCAAATACACTGATGAAAACACATTAAACACCATTAGGGAAACACAGATTAAATAAAATGACAATGAGCTTTCACTACAAACCTATCAGAATTGTTAAAACAAAAAATAGTGCTAACACAAATGATGGTGAGGATGCAGAGAAACTGATCACTTATACATTATTGATGGGAATATAATACAGTACGCTCATAGCAGCTTATTTCTAATACCCAAAAACTACAACAAAACCAGAAATCTATCGATGAATGAATGGTTAAACTGTTATATATATAAAATAAAGAACATTATTCAGCAACAAAAAGGAATGAACCACTGATACACAAAATAACTTGGATGAATGAATATTCACTAGACAGTGAAAAAAGCTGATCCCAAAAGGTTACGTAACATATATATTTATACATAAATATATTTCTGAACTGACCGCAGGGCACGCATAGGAGTAAAGAGGAGGTGGGTACAAAAGGACAACACAAAAGACCCTTGTGATGAGGGAACGATACAGCATTTTGATTAGAATGGCAGATACATACAACCTACACACAAACAAATGAAAAATTTCTGGAGAAACCCATACAGGACCTGAGGATTCTATCAATGTCATTGTCCTGGGTGTGATATTCATCCAATGGTTTTGCAAAATGTTACCATTAGAGAAAACTGGGTGAAGTGTTCATAGGACTTGTATGCATTTTTTCTAAAAACTTCATTGAATCTACAATCATTACATAAAATTTTCAGTTAAAAAAATAGCAAGATGGTAGATGTTCAAATAAAAACTTACTCCAAATAAAAGCACTCAAACACAAGGCAAAGATTATCAGACAGGATAAGGAAGCAAGTGCAAACCCTATTCTATAAAAAAAAGAATTCACTTTAAACCTAAGGACAAATACAGATTTTTTTTAAAAGATACCATGCAAACACGAATTATAAAAAGCGTTAACTAGTTATGTTATTATAAAAATAACAATTCAGGAAGACGAGTTTTGTGAGGAATAAGTAGAAAAATTTCACAATGAAAAAGAAGACATAACAATCTTAATGTGACCGTACCTTACATTAGAGCTTCAGGTTACATGACAAATGACAGAAAAGAAAAACACAAAGTCACAATCACAGCTGGAAACCTCAACATAGCTTTCTCAAGAATGGTTAAAATAGGTGAAAGGGATATTCAGCACTAATACATATAATTTGCAAAACATTATCAACCAACTTGACCTGACATTTTATTTATTTTTGTTTATTTATTTATTTAGAGAGCAAGAGCTCATAAATGGGGAGGGGCAGAGAGAGAGGGACAGAAAGAATCCCAAGTAGGCACTGCACCCCCAGCACAAAGCCCCATGTGAGATCATGACCTGAACCAAAACCAAGAGTCAGATGCTTAACCAACAGAGCCACCCAGGCACCACATTTTTGAACATCTCACCTAGTAAGAGCAGAATACATGATCTCTGCAAGTGCACATGGAACATTGACCAAGAGCAATAAAGTGAAGTCATAAAGATTATATTCTCTGAACACAAATTACATTAGAAATGAATAACAGAAAAAAGTATGTGAAAAAATTCCCATATATTAAGAAATCACATAAGACTTTTCTAAATAACCCATAGGCCATGGGGGGCAGGGGCAGGAAATCTCAAAGCAAATTAGAAAAAAAAATTTTGGTATTTTTATTTTTTAAATTTTTTATAAGATGTATACTTTTATTTTTAATTTTTATTTAATTTTTATTTTACACCCAAGTTAGTTAGCATATAGTGCAAGAATATGCTTGATTCCTTAATGTCCCTTACCCATTTAGCCCACCCCCCCCACAACCCCTCCAGTAACCCTGTTTGTTCTCCATATTTAAGAGTCTCTGATGTTTTTGTCCCCGTTTTTATATTATTTTTGCTTCCCTTCCCTTATGTGTATCTGTTTTATATCTTTAAGTCCTCATATGAGTGAAGTCATATGATATGTGTCTTTCTCTGACTAATTTCGCTTATATAATACCCTTTAGTTTCCTCCACGTAGTTCCGAGTGGCAAGATTTCATTCTTTTTGATTGCCAAGTAATACTCCATTGTATATGTCTACCAAATCCTTATCCATTCATCCGTCGATGGATATTTGAACTCTTTCCATAATTTGGATTTATTGATAGCGCTGCTATAAACATTGGGGAGTATGTGTCCCTCTGAAACAGCACACCTGTATCCCTTGGAAAAATACCTAGTAGTCATTTGCTCGGTTGTAGGGTAGTTTTATTTTTAATTTTTTGAGGAACCTCCATACTGTTTTCCAGAGTAGCTACACCAGTTTGCATTCCCACCAGCAGTGCAATAGAGTTCCTCTTTCTCAGCATCCTCGCCAACATCTGTTGTTGCCTGAGTTGTTAATATCAGCCATTCTGACGGGTGTGAGGTGGTATCTCATTGTGGTTTTGAAAAAAATATATATTTTTAAACTAAATGAAAATGAACACACAACCTTCCAAAATTTCTAGATGCTAGAATGAAATTCAGAACTTTAAAAGCTTATAATTAAAATGAAAATACTATCAAAACCAATGAAAACCTAGGTTTCATTTTAAGAAGTCAAAAAAAGAACAAAATAATCCCATAGTGAATGGAAGGATTAAAAACAGTAAAGAAATGGAAGTCAATGAAATAAAAAAAGGATAGAGAATAATCAATGAAACCACAAGCACATTCTTTTGAAAAACATAACCAGGAAAACTAGTAAATTTTCTTGAAGCTGATGAAGAAAAAGAGAGAAAACAAATTATCAATGTTATAGACAAAAGAGGTGACTGGCACAGTTCATACAACCATCATCTTCATGAATATGGACACAACCAACTTTTTAACACAGAATCTGCAAATCAAACTTAGCAATGTATCAGCAATGGGCCACAACCAGTTGGATTTTCTTCCAGAAATACAAGGTTAGTTGAACATTTAGAAATATATATATGTAATTAATCATATTAGAAAAATTTAAATCTTTTTAAAAAAAATGTTATTTATTTCTGAGAGAGAAATAACGGAGACAGCGTGAACAGGGGAGGGTCAGAGAGAGAGGGAGATACAGAATCTGAAGCAGGCTCCAGGCTCTGAGCTAGCTCTCAGCAGAACCCAACGTGGGGCTCGAACCCACGAACTGTGAGATCATGACCTGAGCCGAAGTCAGACGCTTAACTAACTGAGCCACCCAGGCGCCTCTCATATTAGAAAAATTTTAAAAGGGATCATATGACTATTAGATTTTGTGCTTAAAAGACCAAATGACAAAAATCAAAATCCATTCATGATACAATCCTGAGAAAACTCAAGGAGAAAACACCATTCATAGCTGACATGAAACATGTGGTGAATGGCTCAATGCTGTCCCTGGAGACAGAATAAGACACAGACACCTTGTCACAAAAATGGTCTTCAGCATTGTAATGAAAAGGCAGAAAAGGCAAAAAAAGAAAAAGGAAAGGCAAAAAAAGATGTAAAAAGAGTAAAGATTAAAAAGAAACTGCAGGAGACACGGTCATATACAATTAGAAAACCTTAATCAAAAAAGCCACCAGAATGAAGTTTGTTCATCAAGATTAGGCAACAGGATCAATACAGAGGGATCAACTGTGCTGCTACTAATTAACAAATTAACAAAGAACAACTAAAGAGTGAAATTACATAAACAGTGCTACTTACAAGATACAGACTTAGGGATGAATCTAATAAAACACACAACATCCCTACTCTGGCAATACAAAACGCTGCTTCAAGAAATTAAAGATCTAATTAAATTGAGAGATAGAGATCATGTTCAAGGATCAGAACACTCAACATTATTAAGATGTCAACTTTCCCCAAACTGACTTATATAGTCAATAAAATCCTAAAGCAGTATTAAAACAGCTTTTCTTTTTTAAGAAATCAACAAGTTCATTCTGAAATGTACTAGAAATGCAAAAGACGTAGAAGGTCCAAACAATATTGGACAAGAGAACAAAGTTTGAGAATTTATACAATTTCATTTAAAGATTTATTAACAAAGGTGTGGGAATACAGACAATGTAGATAAGGTATACAGGGGAGACAGAAAAAAAGGGTCCACAGATAGAACCCCTCAAAACACAGACACAAACACAAATAATCAACTGGGATTTTTAAAAAGGTACCAAAGTAGTCCAATGAAGAAAAGACAGTCTTTTCAACAAATAGTACTAAGACACATGAATGTTCAAATGGAATAATCTAAATTTCAACCCTTAACATACACTATACACAAAAATGTATTCAAAACAGATCATACACTTAAACACAGGGCTAAAGCATTTAGAAAACAAGGGGGAAATCTGTGATGCTACTGGGTCTGTAAAGATTTCTTAGAAAATATTAAAACTGATAAGCTGGACTTTATAAAAATGAAAGGATTTTTTATTTTTTTAATGCTTATTTATTTTTGAGACAGAGAGAGACAGAGTGTTAGTGGGCAAGGGGCAGAGAGAGGGAGACACGGAGTCTGAAGCAGTCTCCAGGCTCTGAGCTGTCAGCACAGAGCCCAGTGCAGGGCTCGAACTCACAAACTGCGAGATCATTACCTGAGCCGAAGTCAGACGTTTAACTGACTGAGTCACCCAGAAACCCCATCAAAATGAAAAACTTTTTAAGAAGCCACACATTGGGGGAGAATATTCACAATCAATAAAAATAAGACAAACAACCTAACTATGAAGTGGGCAAATGATTTGAACAGATGACACAAATGGCCAATGTGTAAGTGAAAGATGCAAATGAAAAGCACAGGGAAATGCTACTAGGCACATGAAAAGGGCTATCATGAAAAGTTACATTACCAAAGTACTGACAAAAGTGTGAATAAACGGAACTCTCACACACTGATGACATAAAGGCAAAATGTAACAAGCACTTCAGACGAATGGGACATTACATACACTAACATACAAACCCAGAAATTTTACTCAAAATTTATCCAAGAGAAATAAAAACATGCCTACATTAAAATGTACATGAAGTTCACTGCTGCTATGTTCTTTCTTAACAATCAAAAACTGGAAAAAGAATAGACAAAGAAGCTGTAATATATGTGTACAATAAAATGTGACTTCGCAATAAACACGAAGTTGTGGCTGACACGTGGTAAAACATGGATGCATCTCAAAATCATGCTGAATAAAAGACAAGAAGATATCTTGCATAGATCCATTTACGTGAAATGATATTAAAAATATCAATCTAACCTGGTGACAGAAAGCAGATCACTGGTTGCCAGGGGCCAGGAGGAAGAAGTCCCAGGAGTGGCTGGGAGGGGAAGGAGAAACCCTCCTGGTGATGGGTGAATTGTCTCTCTTAACTGCAGGAGTAATACGTGTGAATATAGTCTTACTAAAACTCAAGTTGGGGGCACCTGGGTGGCTCAGTCGGTTAAGCATTCAACTTCAACTCAGGTCATGGGTTTGAGCCTTGCATCGGGTTCTCTGCTGACAGCTCAGAGCCTGGAATCTGCTTTGGATTCTGTATCTCCCTCTCTCTCTGCCCCTCCACCACTTGTGCTCTATCTTTCTCTCTCTTTCAAAAATAAATAAATATTCTAAAAAATTGTAGTATCTTTCTTAATTAAATAAATTAAGTTAAAATAAAACAAACTCTCAAGTTGGCTACTTAAATAGGACATATTTAACCATATTTAAATGATTATCCAGAGTTGATTTTTAAATTCTGAAACATTATTGTTTTAATAATGAAACTCATAAAATTTTGAAAATCAGACAGGAAATTAGACATTACTGTTACAGTTACATAATCATATATTTTGCTTTGTAAAACCATATCAACTAAATTATATGTATAAATATCAAAACCATGCATCTGAAGACAAAACCAAGTTGCAAAATATGTGTTCTCACTGATACGCTAGCAAAATAATCACACACACACACACACACACATAAAAATATTATTATAAAAGTAATGAGACATGGGATCAATATTAGCCAAATTGAGAGAAATGATGAAGGTGGAAAAAGTTAGAGACTATGGGATAGTTTTGAGGACAGCATGCAGATACTTCAACTATTCTTGTAATACATTACTCCCAACCTGCAGAAGGCACATAGGCATACCAATGGTTAAGCTATTGTTCATAATTTGACACACACAGGAAATATTTCACTAAAACAACACCAAGTTTCTCTCCCCTGGCAGGGTGAGCTATAATTGGGTCAAGAGGCTTGAATTCAAGCAAGAATGCTATGATGCTCTTCCTGTAAATTTGAATTGGGGCACAAAGGTCACGCTAGAGTACTACTCAATGTTATTTCTGGTTCCAGAAGCTACAAAGAGGAGCAGACACCTCCTTCAGAGGCCTCTGACTGGTGGCGGTGTACACTCTGGGGTGGGCTAGTCCATGGTGGGAATCCCTAGAGTAGACCCCAGGATGAACCAGACCGTCACACATTATTTGCAGACATAACAGCATAGTTGGGAGGCAGACAAATCAAAAAAACACAATGGCTCATGATAGGGAATGTCATGGGGTGATACATATTTCTCCAAAAGTGAAATCAGAGTCTGAGAAGATTATTGTTTGTTCTTTTCAAAAACTTCACATTCCATGGTTAATATTTTTATAAATATCCACCTTCAGCTTTATTTCTATTAAAAATTTTTGAGATCAGAGAAAAACATAACTTTAGGAATAAGAGCTCTAAAGGAAAATTTCTGTCTATATTTCCTAAAGACATACTTCCTTCAATACAATCTTCAGGAATTTTGTCAAGGCCTGTACAGTCAAAACATCTTTGTGACTTCCTCTATCAATTGTGTTGCTCAACATATGGCATTTCTGACAAAGTTGCTCAACTATGTTTGCTGCATTCTTTGGGCATCTCCCCTGTTATTTCCCTGACATACAATGTGCACAACTTGTAGATGAAGGTCTCGAAAAAAATACAAGATGCTGACAGTTTTCCCCAAGTGTGGTTTCTCTGATTATTAATGGCCAAATTCCGGAAGAACATTTTTATGTATCTGTTTAATTGACTGGATTATCTCCTATGTAAATTCTTGGTTTAATAAGCTCTAATTCATAATAAAATAATTCCCCATATTCCCTATATGCATTAGTATGCTTTCTTCTACATGCTGTCTTTTTCAGTTGCCTTGTTTATGACCAATTTTCAAAAACTCATCAAATTCAGAGTATTTTCCCCCATAAGTATGCTCTTGTTTGCTCTGGAAGAATACTTCTGGTAAGAGATTTGCCATTGTTTACATTCTTTTGAGTCACGTCCTTTGTGAATTTTCCATGGTATTTTGAGGTATGTATCATGAATGAAAGATTTCTCTCACCGTTCTACTTACAAATTTTCTTCCTCTGTGTGTAGCCTTGGATGTACTGTGATAACTGATTTCTGGGTGTTTATCTCACCCTCAACAGGGTTTCTCTCTTATGTGTCTTCTCTGGTGTACTTTGAGGCCTGAGTTGCAACTGAAGGTTTTCCCACAATGATTACATTCATAGGGTTTCTCTCCCGTATGTGTTCTCTGATGCTTAGTGAGATCTGACTTATGACAGAAGGACTTCCCACATTCATTACACTTGTAAGGTTTCTCCCCTGTGTGTATCCTCTGATGTATGGTGAGAACAGATTCCTCTGAAAATAATTTCCCACACTCATTACATTCATACGGCTTCTCACCCGTGTGAGTTCTCTGATGTGATCTGAGGACTGAACTGCAAGTGAAAGTTTTCCCACACTGATTACACTGACAGGATCTCTCTCCCCTGTGTGTTCTTTTATGTACTGTATAGTCTGACTTATGGTAGAAAGTTTCCCCACATTTTTTACACACATAGGGTTTCTCCCCTGTGTGACTTTTCTGGTGTACTGTAAGGTATGAATTCCTAGAGAAGAATTTCCTGCATTCCTTACATTCATAGGGCTTCTCACCTGTGTGAGTTCTGTGGTGTTTAGTGAGGTCTGATTTATTGTAGAAGGTTTTCCCACAGTCATTACACTTAAAAGGTTTCTCGCCTGTGTGTATCCTCTGATGTGCTGTGAGGACTGATTTTTCAGAAAAGGATTTCCCACACTCGCTACATTCATAGGGTTTCTCCTTTGTGTGAGTTCTCTGATGTACTTTGAGGCCTGAGTTACGACTAAAGGTTTTCCCGCACTGATTACATCCATAGGGTTTTCCCCCTATGTGAATTTTCTCATGTTTCGTGACATCTGACTTGTGACAGAAGGTTTTCCCACAAAGCTCACATTCATATGGCTTCTCCCCTGTGTGAGTTCTCAGATGTACTGTAAGGTACGAGTTTCTGGAGAAGAATTTCCCACACTGATTACACTCATAGGGTTTCTCGCCTGTGTGTGTTTTCTGATGTACTGTGAGGACTGAGTTGCTTATGAAGGTTTTTCCACATTGGTTACATTCATAGGGCTTCTCCCCTGTGTGAATTCTCTGATGTACTGTGAGATAGGACTTATGGTAGAAGCTTTTGCTACATTCCTTACATTCATAGGGCTTCTCTCCTGTGTGAGTCCTCTGATGAATTATGAGGTGTGAACTCCTAGAGAAGCATTTCCCACAAGCCTTACATTTGTAGGGTTTCTCTCCTGTGTGGATTCTCTGATGTAAAGTGAGGAGGGATTTCCGAGAGAAGCATTTCCCACATTCCTTACATTCATAGGGTTTCTCTCTTGTATGTATTTTCTGGTGTTTGGTGAGTTTTGACTTTTTGCAGAATGCTTTTCCACATTCGTTATATTCATGGACTTTGCCTCTTATGTGTGTTCTCGGGGTTACATTAAGAATGGACTTCTCCCAGAAAGGTTCTCCCAAGTTGTTATATTCAAATTCTTTCTCTTCTGTGTCAGGGAAGACTGACTTATTGAAACTAACCACTCTATCCATGTACTCATAATCCTTTACCTTTAAATGAACTCTAGGTTTCAAGAGGGATGACTTCTCCAAAGTTTTACCATATTCATTAAATTCATGAAGATTTTCCATTCTTTGTGTTACCTTGTGGACCCTGAGGGTTGAATTATTACAGAACATTTTATCAGATTCATTATGTTCAAGAGGACTCTCTCCTATATGAGCTTGGTTATATGGGACAAGTGCCTTCTCATGGAAATCTTTCCTGCATTCCTCATATTCCTTATTCCTTTGATTTAAGGATTGCTCTACATTTTTAATTTTCTGATATGAAATGAAATCTTCATTATAACTGAGGTATTTTCCATTTTGAACGAATTCACAAGGTTTCTCTCCCATTTGAGTTTTTTTCAGGGTTACTGTGAAGGAACAATTTCCCACATGGATTGAAGTCATCAGGCTTCTTAAATAGTTTTTCTTATTAATAATTAATTCTGAAATACATTTCAAATTCATACCACATGAGTCATACTTACAGGGTATTTTTATAGAAGGAATGCTGTCTGTGCTGAAATTAAAAATGTTTCCTAATACATTACCTCTATGTATAGTCAGTGTTTTGTTGTTGATAAATGGAGCCTGCCAGAAATGTCTGTCCTGGATTTCCTGATTCTGTTCTAGTTGGTTATCAACTCTGCAGACTTCTAGAAATGAGAAAAGAAAATACAACAATCATAAGTTATTAATCTTATTGTAATTATGATGAAATTACACTTACAAACAAATGCCCTTTTACATAATTGACTTAGTTTTATGAAATAAGAGAGATCCAAATAGTCACGTTGCCCCATCTTTTTGGATCTGAAGAAATAAAGCCTGACAGGGTGGAAAAAGGGGGATAGAAACTTTTAACAAGCACAACTATATTTGGCAATTTACAAATAGGTATTTTAAGATTTCATATGTACATTAGAAATAAATATAAAGTGCAATGAAGAAAAGGAAACAGTCATTGAAAAAAAGGGGGGAGCTGATCTCGGAATGGGAAATACAGAGAACTAGAGAGTCCATGAAGTTTAGTAGATGAGAACGCCCTCAAGAGGTACCAGAGGGACAATCTGATATTCTGAAGGATCATACTTTAGGTAACTTTCTTCCCATCCTTACATTAGTGCAGCTAAATTATCTCTATGGTTTACATGTTTCCAGTTTCATTCTCTTCCTTTTAAAATTACCTGTTTTGGGGCGCCTGGGTGGCTCACAATTAAATGTCTGAGTCCTGGTTTGGCCTGGGTCATGATCTCACGGTTCATGAGTTCGAGCCCCACATCAGCCTCTGTGTTGACAGCAAGCAAGGAGACTGCCTGGGATTTTCTCTCTCCCTTTCTTTCTGCCCTTCCTCCACTCTCTCTGTCTCTCAAAATAAATAAACTTTAAAAAATGTTTTTAATTACATCTGTTTTGCTACGTGTTAACTTATTATACTGTCAATAACAAATTAAATTCCAAAAGCACCAATTCACTTGTGCTTGTGACAGGACTCCTTTAATGTAGTTTTAAGTTTCCCTCTAGTCATGTTACTTACAAAGAACACAAATGTTGACCACGATATGTAAAATCGGAAGAAGAGAAAGAAGGCTGAAATGACCAAATCCATAACCTGGTTTTAGTTATGGTATATTCAGCTTAGTTTCTCAGAGTTTGTTCAAAAGGGAACTTATGCTACCACCAGATGCTAATTTTTCCCCATTTTAAACTTGCTCTGATTAATAATTTGACACCCAAATTTCCACATTTCTTGGTTTTATTCATAACCATGGAAGACCTCACTAAAACACAAAGATATTTATATTTATTTACCCTAAGAATTTTCAGCCATACTTCATGTTAACTCTTGCGTAGTACATACAACATAACAATGATGATCCTATTTAAAAATCTATTCACATCCCACTGTCTCCAAGTACCAGCACTGGTACTGCAAATAGACTGCAAATAGACTGCAGTTATAATTCTGGGGGGAAAAAAACTTTTTACGAGCAATATACATAATTAGGTGTTGTTCAACTAATCGCTTCACAGTACCATAATAAATGTCTTCTTTCTAGAAATGCCAGGCTATTAATTTGTCAAAAATTGTTCAAGTTCAACTAAGACTTTTCACTTGGCAAGCTTACATTCCACTTTGGACTTGCTCACAACTTCGTTCTTAAGGAAAATGACATGTCTCATAAATTCATAGGTCTTTACAAACTTCTCTACAATTCCAAGTCCTACTTACACTGAAATTTAAAATTAATCACATTCCAAACATCTCATTCTATCACAATGTTAGATTATACTCCTTTGAAACATAAACATACCCTGTTAATTGCTGAAATTTAAAATACTCAGTAGTCTTTTTTTTTTTTCCCCAACCACAACCTCTGGTGTCAGAAGTATTTATATCTGATTTCCTCTGAATACATTTGGGTGGATTCTGAAAGTACTGGTCCTTAACAAGTGGTGTGCTTTTCAAAACAAAGGTCAAGTTTGTTCTTGATCTTAGGGTTTGAAGTAAAATATCATATAGAATGGGAGGAACAGAAGTATATTGACATAAGATTGAAAAGCTACATGTAAAATAGTATGTGGTTTGAAATCAAACTGATAAAAATGTTGTATTCCATAGGGCAAACACTTAAATGGTTGAAATATTCCTATTAAAAAAGTAGAGGTCTTCACACTAGGTATAAAAGCCCAACCATATGGGTCTTTGAGTGCTATCATTAGAAAATCCACTCTAAATATAAATAGGCTAAAAGTAAAAAGATGGAGGGGCACCTGGGTGACTCAGTTGATGAAGCCTCCGACTCTTGATTTCAGCTCAGGTCAAGACATCACGGTTCGTGAGTTTGAGCCCAGAGGTGGGCTCTGTGCTGACAGTGTGAAGCCTGTTTGGGATTCTCTCCCTCCCTTTCTTTCAGCCCCTCCCCCCTTGTGCACTTTGTGCGCACACTCTCTCTCTCTCTCAAAATAAATCAACTTCAAAAAAATAAGTGAAAAAGATATATCATGGAAACATTAATTAAAAGAAAGAGAAAGGTACTATATGTTTCATTCTTTTTTTGCCTCTAGCATTCTAACTAAAGAGTGAGGGCTCCTGTGACTAGCCAGCCCACCTTAGATTTGAACATTTGCTAGAACAGCTCATGGAACTAAGAAAACAATTTACTTATTTATTACTAGTTTATTATAAAGGATTCAACTCTGGAACAGCCAAATAGAAGAGACACACTGGCAAGGTTTGGGGATGTGAGTGTTGTGTGAATGTATGAAACTCCAGGCATGCCACTCACCACTCCTCCAACTCCGCTGTTTAGAAGTCCTTATGGAGGTTTCATTACAGAGCCTTGAATGATTGAATCATCGGCTGCTGGCAGTGACCAGCCCTGTGCTAAGGCGATCTAGTGGCCCCCAGCACCCAGTCAGCCCAGTATACCAAAGACCTTCTTTTCACGCCAAAGACCCCAAAGGATTTTGGAGCTGTGTGCAAGGAATCACGTATGAAGATCAAATTTTTTTTTTTGATATATTATAGTCTCTGTCACTAACTAAAAACTGCAACAGACCCCCATGGTTTTATCTGAATGAAATTCAAATTTAGCGGCATCAGCCAAGAACTTCAAGATCAAGTTTATGCTGAGGTCTCCAACCTTACTCCGTGCTGTTGCTCACTGCACTTGCAACGCCAGAGCCACACTAGCCATCCTGCTGTCGACCAGACAAGTCAAGCGCGCTCCCGCCTCTCTCAGGAAATGCTAGTCTCAGGGATCACGTGGTTTGGGTTCTTTTCAACTAAAATCTTTTCATTTTTTTTATATTTTTTAATGTTTTATTTATTTCTAGGAGAGAGAGAGAGAGACAGCGTGAGCAGGGGAGGGTCAGAGAGAGAGGGAGTCACAGACTCTGAAACAGGCTCCAGGCTCTGAGCTGGCAGTCAGCACAGAGCCCGATGTGGGGCTCGAACCCACGAACCGCGAGATCATGACCTAAGAGAAAGTCGGACGCTTAACTGACTAAGCCACCCAGGTGACCCTCAACTAAAATCTTGAAGAAGCCACCTGGGCCACTTGGCTGAAACAGTCCACTTATTGCAAATGCCCTTGATCACATCATCTCATTTTCTTATCTTTAAAACCTTTCATAACCAGGGGCACCTGGTTGGCTCAGTCAGTTAAGTATCCAACTTCAGCTCAGGTGATGATCTTGGGGGTTTGTGAGTTTGAGCCCCACATCCGGCTCTGTGCTGACAAGTCAGAGCCTGGAACGTGTTTCTGATTCTGTATCTCCCTCTCTCTCTGCCCCTCCCCAACTCACATGTGTGTGCATGCACTCTCTCACTCTCAAAAATAAATAGACATTAAAAAGAAAATTAAAAAAATAAAAATAAAACTCTTCATAGCATTTGGCATGATTATAATCCCTAATTAATTATAGGATTAATTTATTTGCATCCTTATTTATTGTCTACTTCCTCCTCTATGGACTTACCTCCACACCTCCCTCCTGAATCTAAGCTCCACGAAAGCAGAGTCCTTGGCTTTCTTATTAATTGATATATCCTGAACTATTAGGATGGCACTAGTTGAATGTTAGCTAAAAGCGTAAACTTCCTGAATGCCTATTAAAGCAAGGCACTGTGTAATTTGTACCTTGCCTCATCTGATGCTCACACCTATTTTGACAAAGGTCTTATTACTGACATTAATAATGAGGAAACAGAGGCTCACAGAGGTTAAGTGACTTGTCTAAGCTAATAAATGGCTTAGCTAGGATTTGTGAGGCAAAAAAGTTCATTATAACGGGATCATCTCATCAAGAGGACATAAAGATCCTCGTATTTATACTTTTTTCTTAATGATTCTGTAAAAAAATTTTTTTTAATGTTTATTTTTGAGAGAGAGACAGAGAACAAGCAGGGAGAGGCAGAGAGAGAGGAGAGGGATCCACATAATCCAAAGCAGGCTCCAGGTTCTGAGCTGTCAGCACAGAGCCCGAAGCAGGGCTCAAACCCACAAGCCATGAGATCATGACCTGAGCCGAAGTCAGACACTTAACCAACTGAGCACCCAGGTGCCCCGATAATAATTCTTTAAACAGATAAAGCAAAACCCAACAGAACTAAAAAGAAAAATAAATGAATACAAAATTCTAGCTAGAGAGGTGAACAGTGCTTTCTCACTGTGTCACTGACAAAGATTTCAAGTATTCCAGCCCCAATCCCATCTTGCCGCTAGCCCAGCGAGTCTTAGAGCACTGCTTCATGTGGAGCAGTGATTTTTTAGGAATGCACACCTCATGTTAGAACAGGTATATTCATACACCTTCATTGTCCTCCACTTGTTTTTAGCCTCCTCTTATCTATATTGACACATACCCAGCCTTTCTGTGTTGCCCAGATTTGCAACTGGTATATTCTCTTCTGTCAGCTAGCTCCCATATTTGCTTTAATTAGTTCTTCAGTTGAATCCAAAGCCCACCACGAGCGTTATCATCATGTTTTTCTGTCACTCCTTGGTTACCTGATATTCATTCTCTAATAGAAGGGTCTAGGAACAATGATCCCAGGGTTCTTGCCTATTCAAAAAAAGATTTGCTGTTTGTTAAAGAGTATCTTCTTAAGTGGGTATAATACTGTCAATGGAACACTTTGAGGATCTTGTAGGAACTGCTCTAACTCTTAACTACAAGTTAAACTATGGAAAAGTCTGAAGCTAGTTGGACTTGTCTCTTATATTGGCTGGTTATCAAAATGATTATTTTGGAAATTTCGTCCCTTTATTAGAATCTATCCTAATGTGGTCACGCCTGACTCTTTTACACAGATTCAATTGCACCTCTCCCCTCCAAGCCCCCACAAAAAGTGTTCCCTGATTATATTAAATATTTGTTCTATTCCTTTTACTTTCCACCTTGGGGAATGAACTGTAGGTATAGTATGTAGATGAACTCTCTTCTTACTGAAATCTTCAAGATTTATTTCAGGTTCTTCTTGCTCACATTTTTCATTTCTTTTGGAATATAATTTCAACAGTATCTGTTCTTCCTCGGGATTCCTCCAATTTGCTTTCTTGACTGTGATTTTATTTTTTGTTCCAATTCTTTTCTGAGTTTGACACCCAACTATTTATTTTCTACTATTCAACTATTTATTTTCTACTATTAACTTCTTTCTTTTTTTTTTTTATGTTTTTATTTCTGAGAGAGAAAGACCGTGTGAACAGGGGAGGGTCAGAGAGAGGGAGACAGAGAATCCGAAACAGGCTCCAGGCTCTAAGCTAGCTGTCAGCACAGAGCCCAACACGGGGCTCAAACCCACGAACTGCGAGATCATGACCTGAGCTGAAGTTGGACGCTTAACCAACTGAGCCACCCAGGAGCCCCCTTAAATACTTGTATCACAGAGGTGATTAATCCAACTAGTTCTCTCTTTTGAAATTCATGATTTGATGTTTGGTCCCAATATCTATCTACTTTACGACTACTCTGATCAGATGACAATTCAGTCACCTACTATCTTTCTTTCCAATTTTTGTCATCCGTTTTTCTTGCAACAGTTTTGTATGTATTTTGTGCTGATTCCTGTTCAATGACTCAGGCTGAAAGGACATGAGCTTTTTAAGGAACGGCATGCTGTACAAGGTTTACTCGAGAGAAGGGAAGAGAGTCATGTCTTAGGCTAATGAGATAATTCCTTATGGAGAAGATTTTGCATGTGTACTGGACTCAGTTTATAGATCAGCCAAGATCTTCTTTCCTTCCTAGCCAGAGCGGCCTTGGCAATGGCAATTCCTGCATCAGGTCACCAGGCTGGCACTGCTGCCTCTCTGAACTGAGTAACGGTGGGTGTTGTGTCCAACTTGGCTACTTGGCACGTAGTTTCTGTGAAGTCAGCTCAACACCCACTGTTACTCAGTTCTGAAATTATCCTGTTAGTCCGAGCAATCAGATGTGCTGATTACAGAGCTCTGGCTGACAAGGCAATGGCTGTCTTGAACTTTCCCTTCCTCCTAACTAACCACTTCCTTCATTTTTGCAGGAAGTCTGCACATCCTGACCAACTGTAATCGAGTAAGTTTTTGCTTCAAATCCTGTGTTCTAGGAGTACCCACTAAGATGGTGCAGATTATTTCTCCACATTTAGATATCTGTGAGGTTGTTTTCCCAAACGTAAAGTCTCTCTTGCTATCACAGAAACAGAGGGCTACTGGGAAATACGGTTTGGTTTCTACACTTCACTCTACTACATCTGCTTGGCAGAACCAAACTGCATCCAAGGGAGCTCAGCTCTCTAGTGCACAGCACTGCTGTTAATCTAAGTTTCCGGTTTCACACATCAGAGTACGCACTCTGTTCATGAAAAGCACTTCACCAGTCCATCCAAGCATCAGAAATGCTTTTGTTTTCTACCCCCTGCTGATACACACACTCCTTGATTTGTTCATCAATTCTGCACCGTTTACACCTGTACGGATTTGGGATTTCAGACATCCTCTGGTATCATATAATGACATGTGTATGGCTTGTTTTCCTTAATGCTTCTGGAAGATTTGCAAGCAAACAGAGAAAAACCGCTGACTTTATTATTCTGCTTCAAAAAGTTCACTGTCTTTCAAAATTGTCTTAACTTGGCTACACCAAGTGGTGACTTGATACCACATTCCGTTTCCACCTCTTCCCCAAACTGCTTCTTCTCTCTTCACTGAGCTTTCTCCTTTTATTGACTTCTGAAAGCTGGTGTCCCTGGGACCTTCAGACCTCTCAGATCTGTTCATTCTTACTTCTAAGGAGAGGTTGTCTGATCCCTTAGTTTCAAATGCTAAGTTTAAAAACTTTAAATCCTACCATAAACTGATAATTTCCAAATAAGTTGATCTCCAACCTGGGGTCTCCCCTAAACTACCTCTGCTCATACAGCCAAATGCTAACTCCCAGGTAAGCCGGATATTTTATCATCACCTGAAACGTGGTATGTGCAACCTAAACTCCTAACGCCCCCTTCTAAACTGTTTCTCCCAGTCTCCCCATCTTGGCAACTGGTACCCATTCATCCAATTGCTCTGGATGAAATCCTCGGAGTAGTTCTTACTCCTTTCTTTCTTTCTCTCACATTTCTTACCCAACTCACAGCAAATCTTTTAGGCCCCACCTTCAAAAGATAACCAGAAGGCAACCACTTTTAATCTTCTCCACCACTTCCAACCAGGGGTGAGCTATCACCACCTCCTCACAGACTGAAGTACTGTCCTGATGTCTTGCTTTCATTCCTCTGCCCCAGTAGTATTTTCTTTGCCCAGAGGTCAGAGAGAAAAGTTCAAAGAAAAAATAAGCATATGTTGCTTATTAGGTAAAATTATACCAAAGGCTTCTCATTTCATTCAGAATAAAATCAAAGTTTTTATTATGGCCCGAATGGCCCTACAGAATTTGAGCTCCTTTACCACTATAATGTCAACTCTTCCCACCCTCTGCTCACTCATTTCCCCCAGTCCACACTGACACATGTGCCCTCAAAAACACCAAGTACATTCCTGCCTTGGTGGAATGACATTTAATGTCCCCTCTGCCATCCAGACTCCCCATGATCTTCACCCTCATTCCGTTCAAGCTGATATCACCCAACTGCCTTCCTGAACCTCTTTTCTCAAATAAAAAATTTCATTATTTTTCATCTTTAACTTCCTTGCTATTTTATTGGTATGTTATATGTCTGTGTGTTACGTACGAACTGTTGTTTGTTTCTTACGTTTCTCTTCCTATCAGAATGTAGGTTCCGTGAGGTGAGGAACAATTTAGTTTGCTTAAGTGTTTCCAGCACCTAAAACGTTGGTGCACACACTAGGTACTCAGTATTTGCAGAATGTGAAATGAACACGTAAGCAAACACCTGAGAACAAAAGGAATTCATACCGTGCCACCTAGTGTCCATCCGTTTAACACATCCTAACTCACCTGGGCAGCTCTGGTCTGGGGACTCTCCCTCTACGAGCCATGGCTGCTGTCCTTGTTCCAGCCTGAAGATCACTTCTGGTTTGGGGACGCAGTACCCTGCGGATGGGAAACGACATGGGAGCTGGACTAGGCCCATGGGCTTCAGGGCCTTTGAAGAACACAGAAAACGAAACTTCAGGGGCCAAATACAACCTTTCATTGAAAAAGAAAACAATTGTTTTTAATGTTTATTTATTTTTGAGACAGAGACAGAGCACGAGCAGAGAAGGGGCAGAGAGAGGGGGAGACACAGAATCCAAAGCAGACTCCAGGCTCCAAGCTTTCAGCACAGAGCCCGACACGGGGATGGAACTCACGGACTGTGAGATCATGACCTGAACCAAAGTCAGAAGCTTAACCGACTGAGCCACCCAGGCGCCCCGAGAAGAAAACATTATTTATGGTGCTTCAACAATCCTTCCCCTTACTACTTGAATATCAAGCCTCCCTATCACTAAACCCAACAAAGCTTCTACAGGTTTCAAACCAAGAAAGGACATGCATACTAGAAGTCTACATGGCAAACCATCTCTTACCCACTGACACAAGGTGGCTGTAGTTCTCCAGCATCACGTCCCTGTACAAGGTCCTCTGGGCAGGGGCCAGGCGCTGCCACTCCTCCTGGGAGAAGCCCACAGTCACATCCTCAAATGATAATAATCCCTGAAACAGCACAGTACAGTTGTGTAAGTAATGAGAACTGGAAGACATAAAATAGCTGTCAGAGAACTGTTAGGGGGTTAGCTATTCACAGGCAATTAGAAAATGTGTTATGCCATGTCTACTTGTGCACTTGGCTGGACAAGGAGATCCCGTGACAGATATTCCTCACCGCTGTGCTAAGGGACCGGTGTCCCACTAAATGCCTGTGTGTCGTAGTAAAGAATTCTCCTACTCTGAGAGTCTGAAGACCAATAATACCCCATCACTGTTCTCAAGGAGCATATAGTCTGACAAACAGACACAAACGTGTAAGCATATAACTGCAATGCAATGCTACTACAGGAAAAAGATGCGCAAAGTAGATAGAGGTTACAGAGGAGAGAAAAGTTCTATTCCTGCTACTGGGGTGGGTTTCATTGACAACAGAGTATCATTCACAAACCTGGGGCAACAGCATCACCATGCATACATCCAAAATATGTAGTGAAAGGAGTAACAATGAACACACAGGGTAGTACTGTTGGGACTCTGAGAAGATAAACAGCTATAGTAACATTCAGGGAACATGTTACGAGCAATTCTGGACATAACTCCATACATTAAGGGTGTCCAAAATACTTGGTTACTCTTCCAACCAGGAAACCTTTTTTTAAAAAATATAATTGTCAACTGATAATGTCAATCTATATATTAAATTTCCTCATTTTTTTCTAAGTTATTTTTATTGTTTTCAACTGAATAAATCTGGTACATAACACTGTGTAACTTTGATACACCTATATATTGTAATGATTGCCAACGTAGCTATATTTACCACAATACCTAATGATAATACAGTATTACTGTCTATATTCATTTCACCATACATTAGATTTCTCCATTCTTTTTTTTTTGGATTAAAATAAATATAGGGAGGCATCTGAGTACTTTCTTCCCATAACTGAACAGACTATCTTACACAGTCCCTGGGTTATGTACGACCCACTGAGGAGATGACCACTGTGGAAAACATTTCAACAAACAGACATAAGCAAGCAGAGACAGAGACGTATCATTCCCAGGTTATCAAAACAAATAGCTAATAAATACTCATGCCATATACTAAAACTTGGTTAACAGGAGAAAGAACAGCCTATTACCCAGAAATTGTTAAAGTATTATTGAGAAAAAAATAAGGAATACCTGAATAAATGAATACACTATATTCATGGATTGGACAGCTCAATAATACAAAACGTCATTTCTCCCCAAATTAGCCTATAAATTCCAGACAACTGGAATTAAAATCTTGGCAGATATTTCTGTGGAAACTAACAAGTTCATTCTCAAACTTACATAGAAACTCAAATGACTAAAAATAACCAAAGCCATCTTGGAGAACAAAATGAGTAAACTCACAGTGAGGTAGGCAGAATTCTAAAATGACCTCCAATGACCCTCACACACAAGGGACAGACTTGTGTTCCTGTGATTTTGTGTTCCTTGTGTTATGGTTTTGCAAGTATAATTAAGATCCCTTAATCAGCTGACTCTGATCTAAAAGGGAGATTGTCTTGGGTGGGCCTGACCTAATCGTGTAAGTCACTTAAAGAGGATAAAATTCTTCTACTGATCTGAAAGCAAGCTCCTGTGAGTTCTACAGCTATGTAGAAATAAATTCTGCCACGTATGTATGGAAGGGAACCCAGGTGACACTTTGACTGCAGCCTTACACCTAAGAGGCCCTAGCTAACCTATTCCCAGACTCCTGATACACAAAAACTGTGAGATAACAAATTTGTGTTGTTCTTACCTATAAAATTTGAGGTAACTCATTACGAAGTACAAAACTGATGGACTAATGGATATAAAGATTTATTCCGACGATAGAGTAATCTAACAGAGTATGCTATCACTAAAAGATAAACTGAAGGATCAATGGAACTAAATTTATAATCTAGAATCTGACCCACAAACATAGATACTTGGTTTATTTAAAAAAAAAAAAAAAAGCGTTACTAGTAGAGCAGTGAGAAAAGGACATTGAGAAAAACAAATTTGATGGGGCGCCTGGGTGGCTTAGTCGGTTAAGCGTCCGACTTTCGCTTAGGTTATGATCTTGCAGTTNAAAACAAATTTGATTTCAATCTCACAAAATATGTGAAAATCAATTCCAGATGGACAGCAGGTTCAAATGTGATCAGTAAAACTTCCAGAACATTACACAAAAAACTATCTTCATGATCTGTAGATAAGTAAAAAAAAAAAAAATTAAAAACACTAACTACAAAGAAAAAGAGGACATTGAAGTTAAGAACTTCTATTAATCCAAAGGAAATAAGTTTGTTTGTTTGTTAGGACAGACAAACAAAGTGTGAGCAGAGGAAGAGCAGAGAGAGGAGACACAGAATCTGAAGAAGGCTCCAGGCTCTGAGTTGTCAGCACAGAGCCTGACACGGGGCTCGAACTCACGAACTGTGAGATCATGACCTGAGCCTAAGTCGGCCACTTAACCAACTGAACCACCCAGGTGCCCCCAAAAAACAAGTTTTTAAAAAGGCATCAGAGGACAGGAAATTTTGGCAACATCTTGAAATGATAAAGGGATTATATCCAAAATATATGAAATACTCCTAAAATAATAAGAACAACATGATTTAATGGAAAAATGGGGAAAGGACCTAACACAGTGACTTCACAAAAGAAAAGATCTATGGCCAAGAAATGTGAGAAAAAGGGCTCAACCTACACTAGCAGCCACTGGGTGAAAGGCTGTTGGGAATAAGAACATTCACACGTCCCCAAGTTTCACATGACAGATGATTAGTTTACAAAAGGAGAAAAAAAAGTCTACTTTTCGAGTAGGATATTTGGTGGTATTATTAATAATGCTACACTCATACCTTATAAGAAATATATGATAAATGAGCCTAAGAAAAATAAAGAATCTGACTCAATCATGAGGAAAAACAGATCAGTCAAAACAGACATGCTTCTCAACATGGCTGCCCACAGCCAGGCACCATCCCCAGAGTTTCTGACTTAACTGCTATGAAGTGTGGTCTCGGTACAAAGATTCAAAGAGTTTCAGAGGATTCTAAATCCCTGTTAAGCTCAATAATAACTATTCAACAAGACATGTGACCAAGACTTAAAAAATAAAAATCTATTATATGAAAGAATGTAAGGGTTATGATATTAAGATCTTTGGATCCTAAACCCAATAAAGTTTAAAGGACACTTTGGGTACAAACAGAGATATCATAAAGAAAATATGTGGGGAAAATGCTTCTATCTTTTTAACTTTGTAAAATATGAAAAGTGAATTAAAATACTTAAACATGAAGTTATAACAAAAAGTGAACAAAACCTACATAAAGAAAGTTATGAAAGTATTCCTTTAAAAAGCTATTAGAAGAAACTAAAGCTAGCCCATGTTCTCACATAAGAAATCTTAGCATCTTTGATTCGTAACATTAATAGGGCAATTTAATGCAGTCTCAAATAATACATAAAGCTTCTAAGTGGGAATAAGACAAGTTGGTTATATATTTTAACTGGAAGAAAAGCAAAGTAAGCCAAGAAAAACCTGAGAAAAGAGCAATGAGAAAGGATTAATCTACCAGGCAGTACCAAATATAAACATAAAGCTTCCGCAATTAAAATAATATGGTACAGACAAATAAAAAGAGGTATCAATGGAAATAGACTCAAATACATCTGGAATATAGTAAATGATAAAGACAGTATCATAAAGTAGGAAAAAAAGAATCTCACATTAAGACTGATCAGATAACTTGGGGCACCTGGGTGGCTCAGTTGTTTGAGCAACCAACTTTTGCTCATGATCTCACAGTTCTTGGGTTCGAGCCCTGCATGGGACTCTGTGCTGACAGCTCAGAGCCTGAAGCCTGTTTCAGAAGCTAAGTCTCCCTCTCTCTCTGCCCCTCCTCCTCTCAGGCTCTATCTCTCTCTGTCTCCTGTCTCTCAAAAAATAAATAAATGTTAAAAAACATTTTTTTAAAGAGTGATAAGATAACTTAATAGATAGGATAAGAAAGATAAAATAGGATCCTTTCTCATCTATACATCAGGAAAACTGCAAATGGACACGTAGGGGTTAAATGTAAAAGACTATGTAAATTATAGAAGAAAACATGGGTGAATTCCTCCATAACTTAAGAAGGAATAAAATTTTCCTGTGACTAAAAATCCTGATGCAATAAAATAATGACAGATTTGACCAAAAATATTAAAAAACAAGCAAACAAAACCTTCTGCAGAGTTAAAGTAAAAACCAAAATCAAAAGATAAACAAAAATGACAACTCAGAAATAAGTATTTGCAACTTACGTGACAAAGAAAGGGTTAATATCCCTATATAATGAGTTCTTTAAAAAGGGAAAAAATGGGGCCTGGGTGGCTCAGTCAGTTGAGCGAGCTGACTTCGGTTCGTGGGTTCTGGGTTCGGCCCGCATTGGGCTGTGCTGGCAGCTAGCTCAGAGCCTGGAGCCTGCTTCAGATTCTGTTGTCTCCCTCTCTCTCTGACCCTCCCCTGCTCATGCTGTTCTCTCTCTCTCAGAAATAAATAAAACATTAAGAAAAAAAAGTAAAAAAAAAAAAAAGGAAAAACCAACCGCCCTATGAAATATGGGCAGGGACTGTGAAGAGAAAACTCACGGGAAGAGAAACTCTAATGGCACTAAACTGTATGAAATCAAGCTCACCCTTTAAAAAGAAAAATGAAAATAAAAATTATACTGAACCATTTCACTGCTATGGACCAGCAGAAATCCAAAAGAATAAAAGCACATATACTTAATTTAATTTGCTGTTGGCATAAAAGCATCCTCATATCCTGCTGTTAAGAATGCAAAATGATTAACCACTAAGAAGTGGAATATGGCAATAGTTAGCTGCCTTACACATGAATTTGCCACTTACTGCAGAAATTCCATTTCTGGGAACCAACCACAGAGCACAAGAAAGAAAAGACGTAGGCGCAAGGCTACATTGCTATTTATAGTTACAAAAGACTAGAAACCACCCAAATATTGGTTAATAAAGAACTGGCTGAATGTGTTATGATACACTCACACCATGGAGTGGTACAGAGCTACTGGAAAAAGAACCGGGGAATATCTCTGTATAGTGCCACAGGGTGAACTCCATAACATACTATTAAGTGACAGAAAGTTTAAGTGAGAAAATCAAGTATAATATGGGACCCACAAAGATCTCCATATGGGTCTGCTTACATTAAAAATAACCAAATGAGAATCATTGTGTTGTACAAGTAAAATTAATGTAACACTATATGTTAATTAACTGGAATTCAAATGAAACCTTGGGGCACCAGGGCAGCTCAGTTGGTTTAGGGCTTGACTCTTGATTTTGGCTCAGATCATGATCCCAGGGTTGTGGGATCAAACCCCAGATCAGGTTCTGCACTGAATGAGGAGACTGCTTGAGTATCTCACTCTCTCTCTCTCTCTCTGCCCCGCTTGCTGCTCTAAAATAAACTGTAATTAAAAAAACAATTTTTTTTAAACAATGGTCACCCTCAAAGGGTACGGGAAGGAACAGGAAACAGGATGGAGGGGACCGAGATAGAAGCCAGACTGATTTCTGAATACGCTGTGTTTTATATGTACAGTTCATCTTCAAAAAATTGTATTTTTTAAACAAGAATAATTATCAAAATGAAAATAAAACCGTAAAACAAATAGCAAATAAAATAAATGAATCTAATTGTGTCCTAATTTGATGGTACACCTCAGAGAGAAAACATGTGCTGAATTTAAGACACAGGAATATGACTGCGTATTACAGTGGGAATATACCTGAAGGATAAAAGAACTGGAAAAAATAAAAACAAAACGAAACAAAAAAACCCCTGAACAAAAGATTCACAAATCTGACTACATCAAAATGCAAAACTTTCACATGACTGATACCATAAAGTTAAAAGAAAGAACAAACCCTGGAGAAGACATTTACAATGAATAAAAACAGGATTATTATACAAAACTCATAAAGGATATTTATAAATAAGTAAGAAACACAAGAACGAAATCAATAGAAAAAGATGTAAAAATACACAATATGTATAAGCCAACATTTCACAGAAAACTGAAAGGCACAATGTGATAAAGCAATCAGAGAAATATAAATCACAACAATGAGGCTTTCGTTATCCATCAGAGTAGCCATAATTTAAAAAATTTTTTTTAAATGTTTATTTTTGAGAGAGAGAGAGTGTGAGCGGGAGAGGGTCAAGAGAGAGAGGGAAACAGAATACGAAGCAGATTCCAGGCTCTGGCCTCTAACTCAAGACTCATAAGATCATGACTTGAGCTGAAGTTAGAAAGCCACCCAGGTGCCTCAAGCCATAATTTTTAAATAATAATAACAACCATTAATAAGGAGATAAAGAACAGTATGCTATCATATATGCTGGTGTGAGCCACAAGGTCACTTAGGAGACCAATCAGGCAGTACCAAGTGACAACAGAAGACCCTTCATGCTCCAACAATATTAATCATGTGTGTACACTCCAGTATACTTGAAATGCTCGTTCATATACAGGGAGAGAAAATGTGAAAGATGTTCACTGGAGAATTATACACAAAAATGAAAAATGAAAATGACATGTCTTTTAATAAAGAAATGGACAACTAAAACGTATGGTGGCATAACAGAACATTAAAATGAATCAAGTATTAATCAACTTTAACATATCATAAATGCAGTATTAAATTTTAAACACAGAGCTGCGGTAACTTACACATTAAATGAGACCGCATTCATAATTCTAAAAATCATATACAACAAAAATATATATTCTTTCATGGCACATGCATACAGTTTTGTCTCCCTATGCAAATGTAATGACAAATCAATGTACCTACACAAATAGAAGAGAACAGTGAGTCAGGGATGAAAACCCAGGAGTGGCTGGGTGATTCCTGGTCCCAGAGATATTCACGTCCTAAGCCCTGGAGCCTGTGAACAGTCCTGTACGTGGCTAAAGGGACTTTGCACATATGATTAAGGGAAGAATCTTGAAAAGAGATTACCTAGCTTGTGCTTGGAGCCTAATCACAGGGGCCCTAACAAGCTGGCAGAGACCGGACTACAGATGGCAAGGCGATGTGAAGACAAAGGCAGCAACTGAAGTAATGTGCTTTGAAAATGGAGGAAGGTACCCCAAGAGCCAAACAAAAAGCCAAGAAACAGATTCTCCCCTCAGAGCCTCCAGAAGATACCAGTCCTGCCACGACCTTGACTTCAGCCCCGTCAGAGGAATTTCGGACTTCAGACTTCCAGAACTGCAAGAGGGCAAATCTGTGTCCGCCCCAGCCACCACATCTGCAGCAATTTGTTACAGCTCTAGTAGGAAACCAATATAATAGGAAACGTTATTTATCAAGTCAAGATTCCATGAAGGAAATCTCACCGAGAGGTAGAAAGGGGCTTGTGTGGAGTCCCAGGAGCCTGCAGTGGAGACTGCACAAGAGCACAGGCAGGGAGATCAAGGAACTCAAACTTAGCAAACTGTCGCCCAGGCAGACCCAGGTCAGGAACGATGAGCGAACTGTGAGGGCTCCATCCCTCCACAGAAACCTCACAACAACGGGAAGCAACTAGCAGAAAGAATTTTATCAGAATTCGGGAAGAGGCAAAGGTTGACAACCACCTACCACAGGACGGATACAGCAGGCAGCTGAAACCTGGGAGGAGAGACCCGTGTGGCTTTGACTCAGCCTCGCAGGGGGCACTCGTCGACTAGGGCTGCCAGAGCAAAGAACGCAAGCTGGGTGGCTGACATAACAGAATGTTACAGTCACAGTTATGAGGCAAAAGTCCAAGGCTACAGTGTTGGCCCGGTGGTTCCTTCTGAGGGCTGTGCGTGAAGGAGCTGGTCAAGGCCTCTCTCATGGGCTTGCAGGCCACCATCTGCCCGTGTCTCATCATCTTCCCCCTGTATGCAGCTCTGGGTCCAAATCTCCCTCTGACGAGGACACCAGTCACACTGTATTAGAGTCCACCCTAATGATCTCACTTCAACTTGATTACCTCGGTAAATATCCTATCTTCAAATAATGTCATAGGGGGTTAGGACTCCAACATATGAATTTTGGGGAGACACAATTCAACACATGACACTGGCTCAGCAACAGTCTTGGAAGATGAAATCCCACCTTCCTGGTGTGCATTGCTGGTGCTGGAGAGAGAAGAACGGAGCTGGTTCTCAAACAACTGGGCTGGTCTGTTTTGACCTGTCTGGTGGAAACGTGAAAAGACCAATCCAAAATACTCATAACTCTTGCACATCACAGAAAGGACTATGGGAGGGCATTTACTGAAAACATTTAAAGGCAAATGAACCAGCTGCTGCCACCAGGGGCAAAAGATAACACTTGGGGCAAACAAGAGATATGCCAAAAAAGTCTGGCAAGAAAAGCTGGGGAGTGGAATAGCTTGAGACTGAAAAACTTCCGTATGTCCTGAAAACTTAGAAGATACACGTATCCAGGGCAAGATGCATGTTCAGAAAAGACCCCCAAAGCCCCAGGCTCTTACCTCTGATGGTCATCAGCTCTGCGCTGGCAGGAAGTGAGGATAAGGGAAGAGTTGTCTACTGCCCAGCCTGTTGGTGGTAGTGGTGGTGATGGTATACTCCAACAAACCCAGACACCAGCAGCAAGGACTCAGAGATTTTTGGTTTTTTGGCCCCAGGGATTTAAGAAAATCTCTAGTTCACCATTGGGGGCACCTAGGTGGCTCAGTCGGTTAAGCAACCGACTTCAGCTCAGGTCATGATCTCGTGGTTCGTAAATTCGAGCCCTGTATCAGGCTCCGAGCTGTCACCTGTCAGCCTGCTTTGGATTGTGTCTCCCTCTCCCTCTGCCCCTCCCCTTCTCTCTCTCTCCTTCTCAAAAATAAATAAAAACATAAAAAAAATTTTTTTTTAATCACTAGTTCACCATTGGCAAATGGAATGGATACTTCGGTAAAGAAATGGAACAAGTACGGTCTTTACAAAAAAGTCTTTCTTTACAGAAATTCATTACACAACAACAAAACTATACCCCACATAACAGTAACAAGCCTAAGGGAGAAAAAACAGTCTCTTCAACAAATGGTACTGGAACTGGATATCCACATGCAAATGAATGAAAGTGGACCCCTCCCTCACATTATACACAAAAAGTAACTCAAAACAGATCAAAGACCTAAATATAAGAGCTAAAAACTATAATACTCTGAGAAGAAAACAGGAGTGAATCTTTATGATCTTAGATTTGACAACAGATTCTTCTACATGACATCAAAGGCAAATGCAACAAAGAAAAAGAGAAACCAAATTTTACCAAATTATAACCTTTTGTGAAATCAAAGGACATACTATCAAGAGAATGAAAAGACAACTAACAGAATGAGAAGAAATATTTGAAAATCATATATCTGATAAAAGTCTACTACCTAAAATACTTATAGAAATGCAATTTAAAAAATGAACTAGGAATTTAAGGGGTACCAGGGTGGCTCAGTCGGTTAAGCAACCAACTTCAGCTCAGGTCACGATCTCACAGGTTTGTGGGTTCCAGCCCCATATCAGACTTTGTGCTGACAATGCAGAGCCTGTGTCAGATTCTTTGTCTCTCCCTCTCTCTGCCCCTCCCCCACTCTCACATGCTCATTCTCTTTCTCTCCCAAAAATAAACATTTAAAAAATAATAATAAATTTTAAAAAATAAAAATAAAGGGTGTCAGGAATAATAATAATAATAAAAATGGACCAAGGATTTGAATAGACATACATGCAAAGCAGATATCCAAATACCAAACAAGCAAATGAAAAGGTACTCATCAGTCATTAGAGAAAAGCAAATCAAAATCACAATGAGATATTACTTCATACCCACCAGGATGGCTAAAATAAAAAGACAACAAGCACTGTCAAGAAATGAACTCTCATACATCATTGGTGAAAATGTGAAACTGTGCAGCCATTGTGAACAAGTCTGGCAGTTCCTTAGTAAGGTAAGAATACAACTAACATAGGATCCAGCATTTTCACTTCTGAGTAAATACCCAGAAGAACTAAAGACAAGTATTCAAGCAAAACTTGCACATGAAATGTTCAGAGCAGTGCTATTCACAATAGTGGAAAGGCCGAAACAGCCCAAATGTCCATAAACTGATAAGTAGATACACAAAATGTGATCCATCTATGCAATGGAGTAGTCAGTAATAAAAAGGCATGAAGTCTTGGTAAAGTCAACTTGGTATTTCAACTATAAAATGAAGAAGGCTTGAGGACCTAATGTGTAACATGGTGACTACAGCTGACATCCCTGTACTATACAATTAAAACCTGCTGCTCCAGGGGCACCTGGGTGACTCAGGCAGCCAAGCCTCCAACTTCAGCTCAGGTCATGATCTCAAGGCTGGTGGGTTCAAGACCAGTGTCAGGCTCTGTGCTGACAGCTCTCAGCCTGGAGCCTGCTTTGGATTCTGTGTCTCCCTCTCTCTCTCTGCCCCTCCCCTCCTCACACTGTGTTTGTCTCTCTCTCTCAAAAATAAATAAAGCATTAAAAAAAAGTTGCTATGCCAAAACATGAAGAAAACGTGAGGTAATGGATGTGTTTGCTGACTAGATGCAAGTCCTTTCACAATGTATACAAATATCGAAATCATCATGATGTACACTTTAAATGTCTTACAGTTTTGTCAAATACATCTTAATAAAGTTAGATAAGAAAATGAAGTCTGTCACATCCTACAATATGAACAAACCTTCAAAGCATTCTAAATTAAGGAAGACCCACACAAAAATACATATCATGTGACTGTATTTATATAAAAGACCCCGAAGAGGCAAGTCTACAGCAACAGAACGTATTTTACTGGTTGGCAGGGACTGGGAATTTCAGAGTTACTTTAAGGACATGCAGTCCGTGTATTCTACAGAAGCTCTAGGTTTTATCAAGGGAAAACAAAAACAAAACAAATCAATATCATCGGAAAGCGGTCTATGTGGGCTTCAGTAATGCAGTCTCTCAAAATCAACTTGGCTCTGCTCAGTTCTTTGTCTTTTGCTTCCACTGAAGGATAATTACAGACATTCTGGTTGCCACCAGAAGCTTATCATTTATATAAAAAGAAACAAAAGTTTTTCTATTCACCTCTTAATGCCAGAAAGTCTTTAGGCTTCAAAAGGAATCAGGTTGCTCTATGCATGATCAATGTAACGCAGTCTTTTTTTTTTTTTGGTAATGACTAACAGGTCAGAAATATTTGCAACTTAAGTTCGATAACCATCTAACTTTATTTGATGTGTGTGTGTGTGTGTGTGTGTGTATCTCCTCATCAACTATGCCTTATTGATCTGTTACTGCAATGCTACTGGTCTATAGACCTCAAATCACCTGCAATCTTGTTCAAAATGAAAATTCTTTGGCCCCATTCTATGGTCTAACAAACTTTCCAGTTTTGATCTGATGCGCAGTGAGGTTTGAGAACCATTGTGTCATGCTGTTTCCCTCAGGAAATTTTATCAATTTTATTTTATCAATTTTATCAATTCCTACTTTTGATAAAATTCCATTTTATCAATTCCTACTTTCCCATTAATATGGGAGACATGACCCTCATAAAATCCATAATAAAACAAAGCATAAAATGACTTCAACAGCAACTCACATAGGATTTCTCCATAATTTGCTGGTCTTTCTTGGAAAAATGCTGAAATCTCTGAAATAGCTGGGATAGAAAAACAGGAATGAAGTCATTAAAGGTACAGATTGCTTTGCAGTTCCTGGATTTGCCTTCTTAAAAAGCCACCAACATCACCAGGGTAAAATGCCTCTCTGTGGGACAATATCCTTTTCACCTTGGAGAAGGAGCAGGAAAGAACATAAGATAAAGCACCCACATGTAACCGTGACTTGGCCATCCAGAGCTTGGGTGTGCAATTTTTCACTGGGTGAATTTAACTCTTGTCTATTGATATTTTAATATTTTAAAATAATAGATGTGCCCCTTTATTCTGCTTCAAATAAGTTTTAAAAATGAGAAAACTGGTTAAACAAATTACAGTATGCTAAATGAAGAAAACCTACACCTTCAGCAAAGGTTGTATAATAAAAGTTGTCACATGTGTATTCCTTGCTTACTCCCCAAATTAGAGAACTCAACCAAAGCTACGAAAAAAAAAAGGAATGGAGGCACTTTAAGGGTACTTTTTGTTTTTCTAAAATATATGTATTCTGAAATGTTTGTCTTTTAAGAAATGTGTTTTCACAGTGATGATGTGGTTAGCAATGGCCTGGGTGTGGGGAGATTCAATATCTACTTTGGGCTCTGCCCCTAACACAAAACCAGAGAAATTCACTTATACCCTCAGCACCAATTTTTCCTCACTTTTCAAGAAAATAAACTCTTTTCCTACTGCCATCCTATAAAGAGCTCATCAGCACATCTTTAAATGCCAGATTCATTATGTGAAAGACAGCTTAGAATCTGGGAAGAGTGAGCGAAAAATAAGGAGAGTGGGGGGTGAGCTGGGAATGGTGAGACAAAACGGACTCCGATCTAGTTTTAAGGCTCCTTCTCGCATATCCTTGGAGCGCCTCCAGTGAAGTTGTATTTCCTGTGTACCCTAACTGTCCTTCACTAGTTCAGCCCAGATGCTTCTCTTCTGAAACCTGGTCTGGACTTCCCTTCACAGGCAGCCCTGAAGGCTTCTGAAGGTGGCAACATTCTCAAATCTCACTCATTCTGAACAGGCTGTGCATATCTGGAATCTGCTCCTGAGAACTACACTGCCTCTGCTCAAAACTCAAGTAGTGGGGTGGTTCTCTCCAGGTAAGACACTCTTCCTAGAGATTCCACCTTATTTGACAAGAGGTGCTTCATTCTAAGATAGATGAGAATTCATCTAAGGCGCAAATTCATTTTAAAGGGACTTGTCACCCAGGCCCACATTTCCACTGTGTTTGTTACTCCATAGAACCTCTGGTCAGACCTTCAATAAACTCGTATCAAGGCTTCTGAGAACCGTTACAGACCTAACTCAGAAACAATTATGCTGTCTCTATCTGAGTCTCTGAAAACCTCTAGAAATCCCCGAAACAGAACTGCTACATGGTAAGATTCAATCGTCCAAATGGTTTCTTCACATGCCAAATTACTTCTGCTAAGTGCTGTGCAGGATTAAATACTGGCTTTTACAACCAAGATAGTAAATTGCAAAGGCCATGGCATTCGGAGAAACAACTAAAATTGTGTTCTAGTTTATCTGCTACTGGGCGCACCCATCACGCACGCGCAACGCATGCTCCTCCCGCGGCCGCACAAGCCACGCCCCGGGGTCCACGCGAAATGTGCATCTTCCTCGGTGTTCCTAGTCGCCGCGTCCCAGCATCCCAGGCCGGCCCCTCCTTCTAANGTGTTGTGACTTGGATATATAACTTTCCTCTCGGTCTCCGTTTTCCAATTTGTTACAGCAGGGAGAGCTATACCCACCTAGGTGAGCATAAAGTAACGAGTAAGAAGTCTGTTAACACCCGTAATATTTACTGCTAGGCCTCTGAGTAACTCCAGAGGCAGGTGTTACGAATACCTCCAGTTTTACAGACGTAAAATCTCAGGCAGGCTATTTTTCCCAGATGATTCTTTTATACCCGGTTCTGCCCGGCATCAAACCACTTGCTCAACCCGGGACCCCCTTCCCTCNTCTCTCTCTCGGCAACTGGGCGCACCCATCACGCACGCGCAACGGATGCTCCTCCCGCGGCCGCACAAGCCACGCCCCGGGGTCCATGCGAAATGTGCATCTTCCTCGGGGTTCCTAGTCGCCGCGTCCCAGCATCCCAGGCCGGCCCCTCCTTCTAACACAAACTCTCGCGTCCCAGCGTCCCTCCGCCCGGCCGAGGCCTCCCCTCCCCAGTCTCTCGGGTAGAACAGCCAAGGGTCCCGCCGCGGTCCGTGGGCCTCTTCTCCACTCCGAACACCGCGGCTCCCTGGAGCCGCTCAGGGATCCTCTGGGAGCTCTCGAACCCTCTGGCCTCTCCAACCCTCCCATTTGGGCCGCACGAGGTCCCGCACCGGCAAGCCGACCTGCAGGATCGTGGAGGTTCCGGACTGTCTCTCACGGTAGGCCAGAGAATCTAGAAGGGCCTGCGAAGTTTTGCACATGCGCAGAAGAAGCCGCATAAGACCCGTTCCCATAACCACGCGGGGCGGGCTCACAAACTTCCGGACTCCGTTTCCCACAAGTCCGCTCGCCCAGGACCTAGAGAATTTTAGAAACGTTGATATTTTGTAATTAAGAGATTGTGGCATGGGATTGTCTCTTCTGTACGCAGCCCTGTATTTTTTCAGTAGCTCAGAGAAATAATCTTAAAACCTGTGTGCTGTGTCTTTTGAACACCAAGCTACCAAAGGAGGCGAAAATATAAATCAATGTATATTAACATAAATGGGAAAATTACCTCGAATAATAGAAAGCTAAGTGAAGTAAATACTAGGAAATTCTAGCAATGAAATAAAAAAATAATGTTAAACAGTAGATAAAATAATAGCATTTCTCTCAACGGTGAGGAAGATAAGCAACTGGGCCCTTCATATATCGCATAAAAATAAATCCAGACTTCGGTAAGGAGAAACGTATTTCAAAAACACTATTGCGATAGGAACAATGCTCTGACTTCAATCTGAAAGCGTCTTAAGATTGAATAGAAAAAAGGGACACTTGGCTGGCTCAGTTGGTGGAGCATGTGACTCTTGATCTCAGAGTTTTGAGTTCAAGCCAAATATTGGGTGTGGAAATTACTTAAATAAGGAAATAAACTTTAGAAAAAGGTTTTTCTTTTATAGGGAATATGAAAAAGGGTCAACAGAAAATTTTGAGAGGAAACTGGGGAAGTGAGTGGGGGAGGTGAACAAAAAACATGATGGGGTAGTCTGTCATAAAATGTTCCCACTGTGGTCAGCCAACCTTGGGGATGAGCTGTTCAGGGTGCATGCTCAGGCCTGCGGAAAAATGAAGTTCAGGGGCACATGAAGGGAAGAGGAGCCTAACCAAAGATTAGTCAAGCTAAGTCAGTGTAGACCTGACCTATAAGAGATTCGAAAAGGTGTCCTTTAGCCTAAAAAGGACTTGTGACTGATTTCTTTCACTTAGCATAATGTTTTTCAAAATTCATCCCATGTTTTAGCATGTATTAGTACTTTTTTTTTTTTTTTTCTAAATAATACTCCATTGGATATACCACATTTTGCTTACCCATTTATCAGTTGATGGCCATTTGAGTTGTTTCCATTTTGGCTATTATGAATAATGTTGCTGTGAACATTCATGTGTAAGTTTTGTGTGGATATATGTTTTCATTTCTCTTGGATATTTACCTAGAAATTAAATTACTGATGCAGATGGTAACTGTATGTTTAATATTTGGAGGAACTGATAGCCTGTTTTCCAAAGGATTCACCATTTTTCATTTTCACCAGAGTGTAGGATGGTTCCTATTTTTCCACATCTTTAATGCAGATTGTTTTTACCTGACATTTTTATTCTAGTCACTCTAGTTGGTGCTGAAGAGGTATGCACTGTAGTTTTGATTTGCATTTCCCTGATGAATAATCAAGGTAAACATCTTTTCATAAGTTTGTAAACCATTTGTTATCTTCTTTGGAGAGTTTTTATTCAGATCATTTGCTCATTTTTAATTGGGTTGAGTGTCTGACTTCAGCTCAGGTTTTCCTCATGGTTTGTGTGTTCAGGCCCCACATTAGGCTCACTACTGTTAATGCAGAGCTTTGAATCTTCTGTCCTCTCTCTCTGCCCCTCCCCTGCTCATGCTTGCTCTCTCTCAAAAATAAATAAAACATTTTAAAAAATGGTTAAGATTGTAGATTTATGTCATATGATTTTTTACCATAATTTTTAAAGTTATACAAAAACAAGCTTTTATACGTAGCAGTCCCCCCACCATCTGCATTTCCTTTTCTGTGGTTTCAGTTACCCATGATGTATTATCAAAAGGCCAATGGTAACCTAAGGCTATGTAACAATGCTTATGACATTTACATCATTTCATCTCACACGTGAGCATTTTATCATCTCACATCATCATAAGAAGAAGGCTAAGTACAGTACAATAGATTATTTTGAGAGAGACCACTTTCACATAACCGTTATAATAGTATATTGCTAAAGCTTTTGTTTTATTATTAGTTATTTTTATTAATCTCTTACTGTGTCTACTGTATAAATTAAACTTTATCATAAGCATGTATAGGAAAAACTTTAGTATGACTAAGGTTTGGTACGATATGCAGTTTCAGGCATCCACAGAGGGTCTTGGAACATATCTCCATGGAGGAGGGTGGACCACTGTACCAGGAAAACAGAAGATGTGTGTAGTAAACCCTAGGACAACCAATAAGGAAATAACTTAAAAGTTATTATGAAAAAAATCATTAAAGCAATTAAAATGCCACTTTAGAGAATATTCACTTAATGCAGAAGATAGTAAAGAAGTAGTAGATTAAAAATGAGATATTTATGGGTGCCTGCGTGGCTTAGTCGGTTAAACATCCGACTTTGGCTCAGGTCATGATCTCATGGTTCGTGGGTTCGAGCCCCACATCGGGCTCTGTGCTGACAGTTCAAATCTAACTATATTATAATCACACCAAATGTAAGTGGATTAAACAATATAATCTAAAGGAAGTGTTTGTTAGATGGGAAAAAAAAGCAGTATCCTTCTATATGATGTCTACAGGAAACACATTTTACATCTAGGATATAAATAGATTTAAAGTAAAAGCATGGAAAGGTTATATCATATAAACAGCTGCAAAAAAGCAGAAGTGGCTATACTAACATCAGACAAAATAGACTTTTAAGCAAAAAGTGTTACTAGACATAAAAAGGGTCATGTTAAGGGTCAATCCATCAGGAAAATATAACAATTATAAACACATACACACCTAAAAATGAAGCTCCAAAACAAATGAAGCAAAAACTGCAAGGTTTGAAGGGAGACATAGACAACTCAAAATACTAGTCAGAGGCTAGTATTCAATTCCTCACTTCCAAAAAGATACAACAACTAGACAGAAGATTAACAACAATAAAGAAGATGAACAGCACCACAAACCAACTACACCTAAGAGATATCTATAGAAAACTCCATCCGGGGCGCCTGGGTGGCTTAGTCAGTTAAGCGTCCGAGTTACGCTTAGGTCATGATCTCACGGTTCGCAGGTTCGGGCCCCGCGTCGGGCTCTGTGCTAACTGCCAGCTCAGAGCCTGGAGCCTATTTCAGAGTCTGTATCGCCCTCTCTCTCTGACCCTCCCCTACTCACACTGTCTCTCTCTCCTAGAAATAGATAAATAAATAAAAATTCAAAAAATAAAAATCTCCATCCAACAACACCAGCATACACATTCTTCTCCACATAGAGGTTCACATAGAACATTCTTCAAGATAGACCATATGCTAGGCCATAAACAAACCTAAGGAAATTTGAAATGATAGAAATAATACAGAGTATGTTCTCAAATCACAATGGAATGGAAATGTAAATCAATAACAAAAGGAAATTTGGGAAACTTATAAATATGTAGAAACTAGACAACATGCTCCTAATAACAAATGGTCCAAATAAAAAAAAAGAATTTATATCATACCTTGAGATAAAAGAAATTGAAGACACAACATAGCAAAATATATAGGATGCAGTTAAAGCAAGACTTAGTGAGGAATTTATAGCTGCATGTGCCTATATTTAAAATAAGAAAGACCTCAAATCAATAAACCAAACTTCCACATTAAGGCCTTAAGAAGAGAAAGTAAAATAAACTTGAAGCAAGCAGTAAGAGTTAATAACAAAAGATTAGATTACAAATTAATAAAATAGAGACTAGAACAATACTGGAGAAAATCAATGTAACCAAAAGTAGGTGCTTTGAAAAGATTAAAAAAAAAATTGGCAAACATTTTTTGCCATCTCATTTGGCAGACAGATGAGAGGGGAGTGGATAGAGGAGAGAGTGGTACTCATAGCACTAGAATCAGAAATGAAAGAGTGTTGGGGCGCCTGGGTGGTGCAGTCGGTTAAGCGTCCGACTTGGGCTCAGGTCATGATCACACAATTCCTGGATTCAAACCCCTCATCGTGCTCTGTGCTGAAGGCTAGCTCAGAGCCTGGAGCCTGCTTCAGATTCTGTGTCTCCCTTTCTCTCTGACCCTCCCCTGCTCACGCTGTTTCTCTCTCTCTCTCAGAAATAAATACAACATAAAAAAAAGAAAGAAAGAAAGAAAGAAAGAAAGAAAGAAAGAAAGAAAGAAAGAAAGAAAAGAGTGGACTTTAGTACCCACCTTACAGAAACAAACAAAAAAAAGATGATAAGAAATAATATGAGTAATTACATGCCAATAAGTTAGATACCTTAGAATGAAGGGGAAAATTCCTAGAAAGACACAAAGGACCCAAGGGACTGAAAAAGAAATGGACATCTGAGTAGACCTACAAAATGTAAGTCACAAAGTCACTAATCAATAACTACCAGCAAGAAAAGCCTAGGCCTAGAGGGCTCACAAGTAAATTCTACCAAACATTTGAAGAAGAATCAATACCAATTCTTTGCAAACACTTCCAAAAAATAGAAGAGGATGGTACTTTTTCTAACTCATTCTATGAGACCAGTATTATCCTATCAAAACCAAAGGCATGCCAAAAAGTTAAAAAATAAAACAAGACCAAGTATCTTTTATTAATATGGGCAAAAGAATCTCCAGCAAAATTATAGCAAACTGGATCCTGCTACATACAAAAACATTATATACATCATGATGAAGGGAAATCTTCCCCAGGAATGCAAGGTTGGTTTAACTTTCAAAAATCAATTAATGTAATATACCATATAAATAATATACAAAACAAAAAGCACATGATCATCTCAACAGACACAAAACAATGAACAAAACTCAATATCCTTTCACAATAAAAGAACTCAACAAATGAGGAATAAAAGGAAATTTCTTCAATCTGAGAAGGATCATCCAGGAAAATGTGCAGCTAATAACATACTCAATGATGAAGGACTAGATGCTTTTCCAACAAGATCAATTAAAATTCAAGGATGTCAGTTATTGTCATTTTTATTTAACTTTGTACTAGACATTTTACTCAGGGCAATTAGATAAGAAGAAATAAAAGTCATCCAGATGGGAAAGTAAGAAGTAAATCTCTTTTCATCCAAGATGACATTTTCTTGTATATATAAAATCCTAAAGAATCCTTGAGTTCAGCAAGGTGGCAGGATACTAGATCAACATAAAAAATCAATTGTATTTCTATATACTTGTAATGAACAACTTGCAAATGAAATTAAGGAAACAATACCATTTATAATAGCATCAAAAGAATAGGATACTTTGGAATAATTTTTAAAAAAAAGAAGTACAAGACTTGTACCTAAAAACTACAAGACATTGATGAAAACTTAAAAACCTAACGAAATGGGAAAGCATCCCATAGTTTTGAAGCAGAAAAGTTGTATTGTTAAGACGGCAATCCTCCTCAAGTGAATCTACAGATTTGGTGAAATTCTATCATAGTCCCACTGGCTTCTTCATAGAAATTGACAAGCTGATTCAAAAAATTATATGAGTTAGCAAGAGACCTAGAATAGCCAAAACAATCTTCAAAAAGAAAACAAAGTTGGAGGACACACAGTCACCAATTTCAAAACTTACCTAAAGCAAATGCATCAAGACAGTGTAGTATAGACATAAGGGGAGATATCAGCGAAACAGAACCGAGAGTCCAGAAATAAACACATACATCTATGGTCAGCTGGTTTTTCGGCTGAGAACATTCAGTGGGGAAAGAATAATTGTTTAAAAAATAGTGCTAATACAACCAGATAGCCACTTAGAAATAAAGGTGAACCCTTACTTCATACCATATATGAGAAGATTAATTCAAAATGTATCAAAGATCTAAACATAGTAGCTACAACTATAAAACTCTTTGAAGAAAACTCTTAGATAGGGGTGTAGCTACATGATTTTGGATTTGGTGATGAGCACTTAGATATGACACCAAAATCACAAGCAATAAAACAAAATATAGATAAACTGTCCTTTGAAATGAAAAACATTTGTACTTGAAAGGACACTATCAAGAGAGTGAAAAGACAACCCACAAAATGGGATTGCATATTTGCAATTCAAATATGTTATAAGAAATTTGCATCTAGAGTATATAAAGAACTTCTACAAATCAGTTTTTTTTTAATTTTTAATGTTTATTTTTGAGAGAGAGAGAGAGAACAAGATGGGAGGGGCAGAGAAAGAAGGTAACACAGTATCCGAGGCAGGTGCCAGGCTCTGAGCTTTCAGAACAGAGCCCAAGACGGGGCTCAAACCCACAGACCACAAGATCATGACCTAAGCTGAAGCTGGAAGCATTAACCAACTAAGCTACTGAGGCATCTCTACAAATCAGTTCTTAAGACAACAACCCAAATGAGCAAATGATCTGAATAAAAACTCTCCAAAGAAGATAACAAATGGTTTACAAACTTATGAAAAGATGTTTACCTTGATTATTCATCAGGGAAATGCAAATCAAAACTACAGTGCATACCTCTTCAGCACCAACTAGAGTGACTAGAATAAAAATGTCAGGTAAAAACAATCTGCATTAAAGATGTGGAAAAATAGGAACCATCATACACTCTGGTGAAAATGAAAAATGGTGAATCCTTTGGAAAACAGGCTATCAGTTCCTCCAAATATTAAACATACAGTTACCATCTGCATCAGTAATTTAATTTCTAGGTAAATACCCAAGAGAAATGAAAACATATATCCACACAAAACTTACACATGAATGTTCACAGCAACATTATTCATAATAGCCAAAATGGAAACAACTCAAATGGCCATCAACTGATAAATGGGTAAGCAAAATGTGGTATATCCAATGGAGTATTATTTAGTAAAAAAAAAAAAAAAGTACTAATACATGCTAAAACATGGGATGAATTTTGAAAAACATTATGCTAAGTGAAAGAAATCAGTCACAAGAGGCCACATATTTGATTCTGCATATTTGAAATGTCCCAAAGAGGCAAATCTATAGAGAGAAAAGTAGATAACTAGTTGCTTAGGACAGGGCTGGGGGTAATAAAGGTTTGGAGCTTCTCTTGAGGTGATGAAAATGTTCTAAGTTTGACTGTGGTGAGGATCACTCTTACCTATGAATATACTAACCACTAAGTTGTGCACTCTAAATGGGTCAGTTGTGTGCTATGTAAATTATATTGTAATAAAACTTATTATTATTTTTTTTAATGGGGGAAGGGTAGCAGAGGAACTAACTGAAAGAGCCCCAGTGGCCAAAACTGGAACAATTTGAGCAAGAAAATAAAACAGGATTGGGGTGCCCATGTGGCTCAGTTAGTTGAGTGTTCAACTTCGGCTCAGATCATGATCTCATGGTTTGTGACTTTGAGCCCCACATGGGGCTCTCTGCTGTCAGCAGAGTCTGCTTCTGAGCCACTTGTCCCTCTCTCTTTCTGTCCCTCCCTGCTTGCTCTCTCTCTCAAAAATAAATAAACATTTTAAAAAAATAAAGAAGGATTGTGTAAAGCATAAAGTAAATATCCACAAGTCCATACTGTTAGAAATAAATGAATAGATTACTAAATGGGGAAGAACACACAAATTTTCTGTGAGAATTCCAAATACATTCCAGATATTCTGCCCACAAGGAGGTGAAGAATAACTCTCCACTCCTTATGTGTCACTACACACAGTGACTTCCTTCCAAAGAGGACAGTATGAAAACAGGAGAGCAAAGAGTAACTCTGTAGAGGAGAAAACTGAATAATGCTACCTCAGCCAGGTGACAAGTGATTAACAAGGACACCTCAGAAGTGATAAGTCATGTTGATAGCATGTGCTCAAGTAACACTTCAGCTCTGGGGTTTTCCTCCCCAAAACATACAATTGCAGTCTAATCATGAGAAAAACAGCAGACATTTCCAGTAGGACATCCTACAAAATACCTGATCATGACTCCTCAAATTTGCCAAAATTATCAAAAATGAGGAAGGTAAAAATAAAAGTCAGAAAAACTGTCACAGCCAAAGGAGCCAGAGGCGACAAGTACATGTATTCATTCTGGATGGTATCCTAGAACAGAAAAAGGACATAGGTAATTAGTAAGGTACTCTTAATAAAGTACTAATGTATTGGTTCATTAATTATGACAAATGTACCAAACTAAAGTAAGATGTTAATAATAGGGAAAACTGGGTGTGGGGATATGGAATCTCGTACTCTCTTTGTAATGTTTCTGTAAGTCCAAAACTACTCTAAAATAAAAAGTTTAAAAAAAGCAATCAGTGTAGTTTGCCATATTAACACTGAAGAAGAAAAGCCACAGGCACATCTCAATATATGTGGACAGAACAATTGATAAAATTCATCATCCATTAACAGTAAAAATGTCCAGTATATTAGGAATAGAACTTCCTTAACCTGATACAGGGCGTTGAAACAGACTTCCAGCTAACATCATACTTCATGATGAAAGAATTCATGCTTTCCTGCTAACACCAGGAAGAAAGCAAGGATGACCTCACTTACCACTTTTACAACACTGTACTGGAATTTATAGCTAGTGCAATAGGATAAGAAGACATAAAAGGCATACAAGTAAGAAAAGAAGAAAGAAAAACAATGTCTACTTGCAGAGGACAGGTTTGCCCATGTAGAAAATTACATGGAACCCATTAAAAAAAAAGTTCAAGGAGCACCTGGGTAGCTCAGTCGGTTAAGCATCTGACTCTTGATTTTGGCTCAGGTCATGATCTCATGGTTCATGAGATGGGGCCCCGTGTTGGGCTCTGCGCTGACAGTGCAAAGCCTGCTTGGGATTCTCTCTCTCCCTCTCTCTCTGCCTGTCCACTCTTCAAATTCTCTCTCTCTCCTTAAATAAATAAATATTTTAAAAAGCTCAAAATATAAGAAGATTACAAGATACAAAGTGATCACACAAAATCAAATGTATTTTAGGTACTAGAAATGACCTACTGGAATTTGAAATTATATATGCTATAGCTATATATATATACATATATAATATAGTAATTAAAGATAATGAATGTATAAAATATACAATTTAGTGCTTTTGAAAATTACAGGTGTAGAGGAGCCTGCCTGGCTCAGTTGGTGGAGCATGTGACTCTTGATGTTGGGGTTGTGAGTTTGAGCCCCACATTGGGTGGTATTGAGATTGTTTAAAAATAAAATATTCCCAAAAAACATAATCCAGTGAAGAAATGGGTAGAAGACATGAATAGGCACCCTTCCAAGGAAGACATCCAGATAGCTAACAGACACATGAAAAGATGCTCAACATCACTCATCATTAGGAAAATACAAATGAAAACCACAATGAGATACCATACCTGTCAGTATGGCTAACATTAACAACTAAGGAACAAAAGTTGGTGAGGATGTGGAGAAAGGAGAAAAAATCAAATTAGTGGATGCCAGGGAGTTGGGAAGAAAACAGGTCACCCAAGGGAATTTTTATAGTAATAGTACTGCAGAGGTTTATGGCACTGAAGTGATGCATTCATCAAAACCCACATCTGTGTGCCACGTACAGAGAGAATGTAACTTATTCAAATAAAGAAAAAAAATCAAACAGGGTATAGATGTAATGCAGACTATGTTGAATGACTTTTTTTAAGATATTTTTTTAAGTTTATTCATTTTGAGAGAGAGAGAGAGAGAGAGACCACATGCACAGGAGAGGGATAGAGAGAATCCCAAGCAGGCTCTGTGCTGTTAGTGCAGAGCCTGATGCAAGACTGGAACTCAGGAACCCATGAGATTATGACCGGAGTGGAAACCAACTGTCAGATGCTTAACCACCCAGGCGCCCCCTAGTGACTCTGTTTTTACAACTGTATTTATCACATAACCTGAGTTTTAAAAGTGGGGGAAAAGGAGCTGACTTTAATAATTCCATAAAGCAACATTTTGACTGGATACATTAAGACCCAAAACAAAAAGAACTATACATAAACACTCTAGTTTAGTTGATAAATTCTCACAGGGGTTAGCAATTCTGAAACTATTTTACATGTATATTAGGGTAAAAAGAATAAACATATTGTAGATAATGGAAGCCAGGTATCTCTGTCTAACTATGAAGTTAAAGATAAGCAAGAAGTGGGTGGGAAGGCTAGAATGAACCCTGGGTTAGAATAAAAGGTATTAGTGTTAGCTCACTAATTTTCACATATGTAGTTACATGTATGTATACTGATAAAAGTAATATATGGATACTGTGATTCAAATTTCTAGCATGGAGTACAGACATGTATTACTTACCTGTGTCAGCTGACAGGGTCTAGAAACAATTTCACCCAGCACCAATTAGCACACCTGGAGCTCAGATCTCGATTTCTCCAATAAAAGGAACTATGGCTTCTTGGAGAAAGGCCTGAATCTAGGGCTGGGCAGGGAAAAATCAAGGAGCCTGGAGCATCTTGTGTCAAAAAGTAAGGAAGTGCTTTAAAAACCGTTATAAGGATTTGTTAAAAGGGCCCCAAAGCTAACCTGCAATAGCTCTCAATACCAAAGCTGGAACAATTTGAGCAATGTAATAACATAATAGCATTCGATGAAATGAAAAGAGTGGGGATAAAGGAGCCAATTTAAGAAAAGGAGCAAAAACACAAATGAATCTTAAATGGATTTTGCCAAGTGAAAAAAGCCACACCCAGAAGATACATATTATGTAATTCTGTAGACATTCTGAAAAGAGTAAAATTATAAAGTGTAAACCAGATCAAAGGGTTGGGTGGGAAAGGTGGGGCTGAGTAACAATGGTTGAGAGTAAAATTCCTATGAGCCTGTACTGACAGAAATAAATGATGGAATAAATAAGTGGGGAAAATAAAAATTTTTCCTTTACAGACAATCTCAATACATACAGAAGAAGTACAATGGAAAAGTCACTATTTAGAACACCCCAGTAAACGTAGTTGCAGGCAAGAACCAGCAATGAAAACTTAATTAGTGGCCAAAACTAAATAGAAACAGTGTATTTGTATAGCCTCAGAGGGCCTCTCCTTAAATTTACTAATGAATATTTTAAACTATGACCAAAAATTCGAGATGGGGCTTTCTTCCTCTACCCCTGAGTATGCACTGGAGTTAGCAACTCACTTTAAGTTTATTTGGGGGGTGGGCGGAGCCCACGCAAGCTCTGCACCATCAGTGCAGAGCTGATGCGAGGCTGGAACTCATGAACCTCAAGATCATGACCTGAAATCAAGAGTTGGATGTTTAATCTACTGAGCCACCTGGGTGCCGCATTAGCAACCCACTTTTTAAAAAGTTATTTATTTATTATGAGAGAGAAAGAGAACAAGCTGGGAAGGGCCAGAGAGAGAGGGAGAGAGAATCCCAAGCAGGCTTGCCCTGACAGCACAGAGCCTGATGCAGGTTTTGAGTTTACAACCTGTGAGATCATGACCTGAGCTGAAACCAAGAGTCAGACACAACCCACTGCCTGGGACCCCCAGGGACCCCCAACCGACTTTTAAGTGTAGACTGAAAAGGGAAAAATCCTAACTATATAGTAGAGAAACTTGCCAGACACCACCTTAACTAAGTAATCAAGATTAGTATGTCAAATCATGTTTATATCATGTGTAACCTGATATGCAGGTAGGGCACATCCTGTCAGGGGGAATCTTCCTACAAATATATAACTTTAGTCCAATCAGGAGAAAACATCAGACAAAGGTAAATTCAGGGACATTCTTCACAATACCTGACCATTATTCTTCAGCCATCTGAAGGACATGAAAGAAAGACCAAAAAAACCAGAAACCAAAACCCAAAATACAAAAACCCTCAAGATTGGAGGGGGCAGTGCCTGACGATGACTCTACAGTGGTACCCTGCATTGGATCCTGGATCAGTAGGACATTAGTGGAAAAAACTGACGAAATCTGAATAAACTGTGTTGTTTAGAGAATTGCACCCGAATTACTGTCTTAGTTTTGATGAAAGTACCATAGCTCTGTAAGAAGTTAACATTGGGGAAAGTTGGGTGAAGGGTATAGGGGAGGTACCGGGAAGATAGGACGGTGCTTTCTTCGAGTTTGGTATATGAACACTTGAACTTTTTTTTTTTTTTTTTTAGCATGAATACCAAATTGCTAGCTTGCTGCTTCTTTCATTTCAGAAGATAACCATGCTGGTCACAGATCCCACGTTCATAACTGAAATCCAAGCACCTTTCCTTCTTTTGGCTTGTGCTAAAAGGCGCGCTGCTTTGCTGCAGACGTCGGGGGCACAGGCAGAATGCTGGTTCCAGGCAGCAGAAGTGAGTATCTCAGATGATAAGCTTTGAACTCCGCAAACTCAGCAGCTCCTCTCCAGCTGATTTCTCATGGAGTGGGCAGGCGTACATCGGGAAAAGCATCTTGAGAGAGGTACTGAACAATTTAGGCAACGTCCTAAGGGCTTTTACAACGCAAACGCCTCCAAGTTTCACTAAAATTATGCTAGCTGGCTACTACTACTAGCTTTTACAACTTGGGAGTGAAGCACCGCTTTTAAGGATAGGAGCACGATCCCAGCCCAAGCTGCCAGGAGCCGAGCTCCAGCTCCCCGCCACCGCCGCCGCGCGGCTCCCTCCCTTTGCGCATGTGCATCCCCGCCTTCTCCTCCCGGCTCGTCCTTCCCCGGCCTCCAGCCCCTCGTGGGAAACCTTTCCTGGCTTCCGGGTCCACGCGGCGAGGGAGCTGCGGGTGAGCCCCGGAGGGCGGGGGCGAGGGCCCAAGGGGCCCCGCACGGCTCGGGGGGCAAACAGGGGCGACGCTGCCCAATGGCGGGCAGGAGCCCCGCGGGCATAGGAGGGACCCCAGGCGTCTGCGGCGCCTGCAGAGTGGAAGGGACGCGGGGCGAGGGGCGTCTCAGATAAAGGGACCGGGGTCCCGCGTGGGAACGTGGGCTCTCCGGTTTGCAGGCTTCGCAGGTGTCCAGCTCCACCGCTAAGCGGGCTGCACCGTCGGGCGGCCGCGGGTGGGGAGTGCGCGTGCGTGACTTGTGCGCTGGGCCCACGGGGAGGGGGTGGGGCTGCGGGAAAGAGTGAGCGCGCGTGCGCGACGTGCGTGCGCGCTGGACGTCGTGACGTGTGCGCGTGCGTCTTATCGGCGCCTGGCTACCTGAGGAGGGGCGCGGTTGTAAGAGAGAATGAGTGAGCCGGGCAGGGCTTCTGATGTAAATGAATGGCTCTGATCCAATAGCCGACGTGAGACTCGGTCTCCTTGTCTTTAAAGTGTGGATGTCAGGAATCTTGCCGCATTGCATTGTTCTGAGCTCTCGCATTTTGTTAGCTGCCATTGTATTTGTTTGTTACGTGTGTAATGACGTGCGGCTGGAGCTTGGACAAGTCTCTAGGGCCTTCATTGCTCAGTTAACTCATTTGTGCAATGGAACAGGGAAAGGGCTGGACTATCTAGCCACCAGAGCCCTTTCCTGGCTCTACCCTTCCCCAGATCCCAAGTTATTATTTATTATGTATTCATTTGTTATTTGTTATGTATAAGCATGTCTGTATCCTGAAGCCATCGAAGGCTGTGTGCCGCTGGAAGGTCTGGGACAAATTTAAGAAGAGCGAGGTGAGCTGGAGCTGAGAGGGGTGGGCTCGCAGGCTGCACAGGAAATGTCTCCTCTTTGGAGAGTTTGTGAGGGCATGGTCGGGAATGAAGGGCTCACCAGCCACAGCTAAGGAGATTCTGTCATCACCCCTCCCTGAACACTCCCTTCTCCCCTCATTTTCTGTTCAATGTTTCCGGAGGCGAGCTCCCCTCAAACGATGTCCCATTGTTGATGGCATCTAGAAAGATGCCGAGGTTCCCGGCTTCCTGACCTTATAGAGGTACAAAATGGTAGTGCAGTGGGGTTATCTGTTTTGCCCTTACTTGAAAAGTGAAAAGACAAAAATTGAGCCTGAGAAGGTGACTGACTGAGCTGATACACCTTGTTAGTGGCAGAACCACGATTAAAAGTTTGGTCTGCAGATTGCTGGGCCGCTGCCCAATGTGCCACCGCTAAGTCAAAGAGAGTTTCTTACCAAAAGACCTTTGGAAAGTCGTTAAGCAGGTTAGAACAAACATTAAACATTTTTTATCTTGTCTTAAACACCCCCATCTCTTTTTTTCAGAGGTTTCTTGGATTATCTGACCTCAAGGGATTAATAGTGTTAACAGGAAAACACTAACAGTGTGGCTCCAGGTTTTTAATTTTTCCCCACCACATCGGGTTTTTTTTTGACAAATCCGTAGTGTTTCCTCCTTTAGGTTACTGTTCTATGTTAAACTCATCTTCTCATGTTTTTAATTTTTCTGTGTCACAGAACCTAAATTGGTAATAAATCAATAAGAAACAAATGTTTACATTCACTCAGTGAAAAGTATCATGTCTAAGCTCAACATATATCGGAGCCACACATGGACACGTAAGTATCTTGTATGTGGAGCTGTTGTGTAGGCAGGTAAATTCAGGAACTGCCAGGCAGGCCATGTCTCTCCTAACTTTCTTCTTCCTTCCTTATTCCCCTCAGCTCTGCCTCCTTCACTAAGAGCGGAAAATGAACAGATCTCAGGTGAGTTTGTTTGTTTGTTTGTTTCTGTATTCCCACTTTGCTTTAAAATGAGTTTTCTAAAGATTGTAAGGATTCATATTTTTAAAACGAAAAAGTAGAAGTGGGCAAGAATTACCATTGAGGGAAATATGTCAAGCGTAGCCAATTTTGAGGCACCTGGGTAGCTTAGTTGGTTAAGTGTCCAACTTCAGCTCAGGTCTTGATCTCACAGTTCATGGGTCCGAGCCCCACGTCGGGCTCTGTGCTGACAACTTGGAGCCTGGAGCCTGATTCTGATTCTGTGTCTCCCTCTCTCTCTGCCCCTCCTCTGCTCACATTCTGTCTCTCTCAAAAAAAAATAGACACACACAAAAAAAATTAAATCAAGAGTAAATCAAGAGTAGCAAATTCAGAGTAGAGCAGTTAGCAAAATGAGATGCAGGACTTTTAATTTTACGGAGTTGTGCAGGTTGTAAGTTTTTCTCTGATTTTTCCAAGAACAACACCGAAATTGCCTATAATCATTTCTTGATAGACAGAGCACAGTGCCAGAAATGTGTGGATGCTCTCCTGAGGATGAAACGAGGAGGTTTGAGTAGACTGATCTTTCACGGTCCTGCTTGATCCAGGAATCAGACTTAGAAGATCTGGCGGAATGGAGGGACCACGCATCCTCCCAAATAACTCCACGAGTGTTGCGTCAGCTCATTTGTATTTCAAGCTTGAATAGCAGACCGTTCTGGCTTTGGTCTCTGCATTTCTCATTTATGTTTCTGCCTCACGAATGCATTCTTGCTCTTTTACCACCGCCACTCACCTGAACCAGTTCTGGAAAAGGCCACCAAAATGTAGTCATATCCAGTTTTTGTCTTTGTCCGACTGGACTGTCCCACGACATAAGCCTTAGTCCCTGCTGTGAAAGCCTCTTGTCTCTGACACCACCCTCCTAGCTCTCTTTTCCTAACTCGGATACATCTCCTTTCTGTCCCTCGTGAAGTGATCTTTTCCTTTTGCCCCAGATGTTGCCTATCCTTGGGTTTATTGTTTACCCAACTTTGGCTCACTTCTCTTTCTCTTCTCAGTCTCCCTTTTTTCCTGACTGGTTTATGTCTTTTTTTAAAATTAGTAATATATTATTACTATAATTCGAATTATATTTGAATTAGTAGTATATTAACATGGTTAAAGAGGTTAAGTGATACAAAAGATATAAGTAAAAATTCAAACTCCCATCTTCTCTGTCCCTGATTCCCCCTCTAGGAAGTGTGGCATTCATTTCTTATCTAAACTGAGACACTGTCACTGAGAATGGAAGAGGTGCCATGAACAGTTATGACAGGACAGCTGGCATATATTAGCACAGTTCCAGACAAACTGGAGTGTACGGTCACCCTACTGTAGATATCTATTCTTTCTAGTTTCATCTTTGTCCTCCTCGTTTCTTTATTCAGTTAGAAGATACTCTTGTATGCCCCCTCCTTTTATTTAGAAGGAAATCCAGCATCCTTAGGGCTTCTCAAACTCAGATGCCCCTGTACATCACTAACATTTTATTAAGATGCAGATTTTTATTTAGTGGATCTGGGTTTGGTTTAGTGGATCTGAGGCCCTGGGTTTTGCATTTCTAAAAAGCCCCGGGTGAAGCTGAGCAACCTTTGAGTAGCAGGTCTCTACACTATTTTCCATTCTTCCTTTGCTTTATTTTCCGCACTTTTCTCAGCCTGTTGCAGAGATCTTACTGTAAAAAGAGCATGGATTGCTTCTTGTTACAACTGTGTAGTAATTCAAGTACATTGAAGTAATTACCACTGTGTAGTAATTCAAGTACATGTAGACATCCCATAGTTTATTAAACTCATTATCATTAGTTACTATTTCCAACCTTTTGCTACTGCAGACCATGTTTTAGTGAGTAATGTTGTACATAGAGGTTTTTTTTTCTGTCAGATAACTTTCCCTGAAGTGGATTGCCAGGTCAAAGGGTGAATATAATTGATAAACTTGACCAGTTGGTGAGATTAGGGTATATTTCGTATTCTCCCCTCCTTTTTTTCTTTAGTGTCTCATTCGTTATATATTAAGGACACTAATCCTTGCCTATTACCTGAATTGCAAACTATAGTTTTCTGATATGTAATTTGCCTTTTGATAAGTGATTCTGGTGTTTTATCCCCATGCAGGTGTTCTGTTTCAGGATACATTTCACTTAGTCATTTCCTTTGACCCCCCTTGGTTTATGACAGTTTCTCAGACTTTCCTTGTTTTTGAGAATCTTGACAGTTTTGAGGAGAAAATGCAGATGTTGTGTAGAATGTCCCTCAGTTGGGAACTGTCTGCTGTTGTTTTCCTGATTAGACTGAGGTTATGGGGTTTCTTGCAGGAAGACCACAGAGGTATAATGTTTTGGGCACATTTATATCAAGGGTAAGTGCTTTCAACGTGACTTATTACACTGATGTGTCACTGTTGATCACTTGGCTGAGGTAATATGACAAGTAGTGGTAAAGCTACTTTGTTTCCTGTTTTCATACTGTACTCTTTGCAAGGAAGTGGGGGGTTATGCTATGCCTCCTTTATGCTGAAGTATCTTTGTAAATTATCAGGAATTCTGGACAGGAGATTTGTCTATTTTCTCTTATTAATTTATTTATTATAGCAGTATGAATTCATGGCTAATTATTTTATATTTTGGTTATAGTCCAGTGCTGCCTTGTTCATTTTGCTGCTTAGGTTATTAAGATCATCTTCTATGAGTTCCTGTGTCTTTTGCCATACCCCATTATTGTGTACTTATTCATTCCTTTCTGGTGGTAGATTTTCCAGGCTCGTCTTACATATTTCCTGCCCTAGAATTAGCTGTTTTTTGTTTTCTGTTTTTTCTAAATAACTCCTGTTCCTTTCATTGGAGCACAGTATTAGAAACCAAGATTGGGGGGACTAGGTGTGTCTGTTGCTAGTGGTGCCTCATTGTTGGTAAACCCTCCCAGCTAACTGACCAAGGAAACATATGTGTGTACTAACCCGTGCATGCACACAACTCTAAATATTTCAGTATGCAACCATCTATATTGTATATTCAGCTAAGTTTTAGTTCACACGGTTGTCTCCTGTTTAATCATTACAACATGGAACATTCTAACCTTCTTTCTTGTCTGTAATCTCCCATTCTAATAATGAGAATATGGCTAACATCAAATAGTTCAATTACAGCATACATGTACATGATTTCAGAATTGTTAACCCATGGACTCTTGATTCTTCCAGGTTGGGGCCATTATGAATTAAGGTGCTAGAAATATTCATGTGTCAGTTTTAAGGAGACATAAGGTTTCAGACACCAGGGTGTGAAATGGCTGGGTCAGTTATGTGATGTATGTTGTAAGAAACTGCCAAGCCATTTTCACAAGGTGCCTTATCAGTTTGGATTCCTACCAGTTACAGATCAGAATCCTTGTTGTTCTGCATCTGGACCTGAAATTGGCATTGTCGTTACTGTGGATTTAACCATTCTAATAATGTGTCATGACATATCATTTTTGTGTGTTTTTTTGAAAAATGTTATTTAATTATTTTGAGAGAGAAAGAGAGAGAGGGAGAGCACGCATCTGAGCAGGGAAGGGACAGGAGAGAGAATTCCAAGCAGGCTGGGTGCTATCAGCACAGAGCTCAACTCAGGGTTGATCTCACCAACTGTGTGACTGGACCTGAGCCGAAGTCAAGACTCAAGGCGCTTAACTGACTGAGCCGCCCAGGCACCCCTTATTTTTGTTTTAATTTGCATTTTCTTACTGACAGGTGCTGTTGAGCGTCTGTTCATATATTTATTTGCTATCATTATGTCTTTGGTGACATGTTTGTTCAGATCTTTTGCCCATTTTTCAATGGTTGATTTGTTTTCTTTAAGAGTTCTTTTGTATTTTTTGGATACAAATCCTTTAGTAGATATATGTGTTGCAAATATTTTCTCCTAGTCTGTGCCTTGTCCTTTCATTTTCTTAGAAAATGTCTTTTGCAGAGCAGATTTTATTTTTAATAATATCCAACCCATGTTTCCTGACCCNTTTCTTTTATTCTGTATTTTATATTTTCTTCTAGAAGGTTTTGCACTTTACATTTAGATTTCTGATTCATCCTTTGTTAATATTTGTGTAAGGCGTAGGGTTTGTGTCTAGGTTCATTTCTTTTGCCTGGGTATTCAATTGACCACCACCATTTGTTGAGAACATCTTTTCTCCTTTTATGCCTTTGTTCCTTTGTCAGAAATCATTTGACTGTATTTTGGTGAATCTAATCCTGGACCCTCTGTTTGTTCCATTGACCTGTGTGTCTCTTTCAGCAATAACATACTGTTGTGGTTGCTTTTAGCTTTATACTATGTCTCGAGATCAGGTGATATGAATTCCCATTTTTCTTCTTCCACATTGTGTTGGCTATTCTAGATTCTTTGCCTTTCTATATAAACTTCAGAATCATTTTGTTAGTATCTGCAAAATAGCTGTTTTAAAGAAACTTTTATTTTATTATTTTTTAAAATTTTATTTTAGAGTGTGTGAGCTAGAGAGAGGCACAGAGTGAGAGGGACAGAAAGAGAGAGAATCACAAGCAGGGCTTGGGGCTCGATCCCCAGGCCTTGGGATTGTGACCTGAGCCAAAATCAGGAGTCAGACGCTCAACTGACTGAGCCACCTAGGTGCCCCAAAATAGCCAGGGTTTTTATTTGAATTGCATTGAATTTATAGATTAAGTTGGAAAGAATTGATATCTTAGCCATATTGAGTCTTCCTATTGGTGAATATGGAATATCTCTCCATTTATTTAGATCTCTGATTTCTTCCATCAGTTGTGTTTTTCTGCAAAATCTTGTACATACTGTGTTATATTTATACTTGAGTACTTTTTTTTTGGTGCTATTGTAAATGATATATTTTCATTTGAAAGTTTGGAATTTCAATTCTTTATTTTATTTACCTTTGTTTGTTTATTTTAAGTGAGAGAATGAGTCAGCGAAAGGGACAGAGAGGAGAGAGGTAGAGATTTCCAAGCATGCTCCGCACAATCAGCACCGGGTCTAACACGGTTTGATCCCACAATCTGTTAGATCCTGACTTAAGCCAAAATCAAGTCAGATAAACTGACTGAGCCACCCAGGTGCCGCATGGAATTCCAGTTCTTTATTTGGATATAGGAAAATAATTGACTTTTTAATAATTAACTTTTATCCTATGATGTTGCTGTATTTGCTTATTACTTCCAGTAAGTTCTTTTCTTTCTTTTTGTAGATTCCTTGAGATTTTCTACATAGACAATCATATTGATTTCAAGTAAAGAAAGTTTTATTTTTGCTTCAATCCCAATGATCTCATCTCTTCCCCTCACCCACCTCCCCTCTGGCAATCACCAGTTTGCTCTCTATATTTAAGAGTCTATTGTCTCTCTTTTGCTTTTTTTGTCTCTTAAATTCCATATGGTAGTTGTCTTTCTTTGACTTATTTCACCTAGCACTGTAGTCTCTGCATCTATCCATGTTGTTGCAGATGTCAAGATTTCATTTTTTTTATGGCCAAGTAATATTCCATCCATTGTGTGTGTGTGTGTGTGTGTACTGCATCTTCTTTATCCATTTGTCTGTCAGTGCACTATTAGGTTGCTTGCATATCTTGTCTAGTATAAATAATGTTATATTTATATATAAACATAGCGGTGCATATATCTTTTCAAATCTGTGTTTTTACTTTCTTTGGGTAAATACCCATTTGTGGAGTGACTGGATCATACGGTAGTTCTCTTTTTATTTTTGAGGGAATTTTATACTGTTTTCCACAGTGGCTGCACCAGTTTTCATCCCTACCATCAGTACATGAGGGTTCCTCTTCCACATTCTCACCAACTCCTGTCATTCCTTTTTTGAGTCTAGCCATTCTGACAGTTGTAAGGTAATATTTCGTGGTTTTGATTTGAGTTTCCCTGATGATGAGTGATGATGAGCATCTCATCATGTGTCTCTTGACCATCTGTATGTCTTCTTTGGAGAAATGATTATTCAGGTTCTCACCCAGTTTTTAATCAGCTTATTTGTTTTTTTCTGTGTTAAGTTATATAAGTTCTGTATCATGGAAATCAGATCTTTAACAGATACATCATTTGCAAATATTTTCTCCCAAGGTTTTGTTTTTGTTTTATTGATGGATTCCTTTGCTGTGCAGAAGCTTTTGTTTTGGCGTAGTCTCAGTAGTTTAATTTTGCTTTTGTTTCCCTTGCCTGAGAAGACATATCTGGAAAAATATTTCTACAGCTGATGTCAAAGAAATTACTGCCTACATTTTCTTCTAGGAGTTTTATGGTTTCAGGTCTCACATTTAGGTTTTTAATCTCTTTTGTGTATGGTATAAGAAAGTGGTCCAGTTTCATTCTTTTGCATGTAACTATTCAGTTTTCCCAGTAGCATTTGTTAAAGAGACTGTCTTTTCCCCATTGTGTATTCTTGCTTCCTTTGTTGAAGATTAATCGACCATATAATTGTGGGTTTATTTCTGGGCTGTCTCTTCTACTTTGAAAAGCCAAAGCCGTCTTGGGAAAGAAAAACAAAGCTGGAGGTATCACAATCCCAGATTTCCAGATAGAGTACAAAGAGCTACAGTAATCAAAACAGTATGGTGCTGGCACAAAAATAAACACATAGATGAGTGGAACAGAATAGAGAGCCAATCATATATGTTTTATTTATTTTTTTAGTGTGTTTTGTGTGTGTGTTGTGTGTGCTTTTTTGTTTGTTTGTTTGTTTGTATGTTTGATATGGGTCTCACTGCACTAGCTAGGGCTTCCAGCACAGGGTTGAATAGGAATATTGAGACCAGACATCCCTGCCCTATTCTTGCGCTTAGAGGAAAAGTGTCCAGTCTTTAACATTAACTTTGATGTTGCTGTAAGATGGTCTTTATCAAGCTGAGAAAGCTCCCCCTATTCCTATCTTGCTGAGAATTTTCATCATGAATGGCTATTAGATTTTGTCAAATGCTTTTTCTTCATAATTAATTGGATCATGCAAATCTTCTTTGCATGTTCTTTGGCCTGTTGATGTACTGGGTTGTATTCATTGATTTTTTTTTTTTTTTTTTTAATATTGAACTAGCCTTCCATACCTGAAATAAATTCCACTTGGTTGTGGTTTATAATTTATTTTATACATTGTCAGATTTGATTTGCCAATATTTGAGGATTTGTGTGTCTATGTTAATGGGAGATATTGGTCTTTAGTTTCTCATGTCTTTATCTGGTTTTGGTATTAGGATAATGCTGGCCTCATGAGTTTGCAAGTGTTGTTTACTGGAGGAGATTGTGGAGAATTAGTATTTTTTCCTTAAATGTTTAGTAGAATTCATCAGTGACACCATTTGGGCTTTGTGCGTTCTATGTTAGGAGTGATTTGTTATTCAAGTTTTTTATTTATTTTATTTCATTAAAAATTTTTTAAAGTTTATTCATTTTTCAGAGACAGAGAGTGAATAGGTGAGGGGCAGAGAGAGAGGGAGACACAGAATACAAAGAAGGCTTCAGGCCCTGAGTTGTCAGCACACAGCCTGATGCGGGTCTCGAACCCACGAACCACAAGATCATGACCCGAGCTGAAGTCAGACGCCCAACCAACTGAGCCACCCAGGTTTTTTTTTCTGGTTTTTTTTTTTTTTTTTTTTTTTTTTGTTTTTTTTTTTTTTTTTTTTTTTTTTCAACAGATACAGATCTATTCAGGTTATTTATTTCTACTTGTAGGAAATGGTAGCTGTGTCTTTTAAGGAATTTGTTTCATCCAATTTTTCAGGAAAAGAATTGTTTGTGGTATTCTTTTATTATTTTAATGTCATTAGGATCGGTATTGACCTATCATTTCTGAGATTCACAATTTGTTTCTTTCCTTTTTTTTCTTGGTTAGGTTTTCTGAAAGTTTATTCATTTTATCAATCTTTTCAAAGCAACTATTGGTTTCATTGGCGTTTTTTTTCATGTTTTCAGTTTCATTGATGTATCCCAACTTTTCCTTCATTTTGCTTGCTTTCAGCTTAATTTGCCTTCTATTGTTAACTAATATGGAAACTTAGGTTACAGATTTAAAGTTTTTCTTTTCTAATATATACACTTGATGCTATAAAATTCCTTCTATGTGTTTCAGTGCATCCCACAAATTTTGATAAGTGCTATTTTTATTTTATTTAAAGTATTTTAAAATTTCTCTTGAGGCTTCTTTGAACTATATGTTATTTATAAATGTGTTGTTTAATTTTCAAGTGTTTGGGAGATTTTCCAGCTATCTCATGTTTATTGATTTCTATTTAATTCCATTGTAGCCTGAGAATATATTTTGTATGATAGCTATTGTTTTAAATTTGTTAAGGTGTGTTTTATGGTCAAGAATATGCTCTATCTTGGCAAATGTTCCATATGAGCTAGAATAGAATGATAAAATGTGTGTTTTACTGTTTTGAAAAAAAATTTTAATGTTTTTTATTTATTTCTGAGAGAGACAGTGCGAACAGGGGAGGGTCAGAGAGAGAGGGAGACACAGAATCCGAAATAGGCTTCAGGCTCTGAGCTGTCTGGCCAATGTGGGCTTGAACTCACGAATTGTCAGATCATGACCTGAGCCGAAGTTGGACGCTCAACCGACTGAGCCACCAAGGCACCCCTGTTTTACTATTTCAGATGGAGTTTTCTATACCTGTCAGTTAGATCATGTTGACACATGGTGCTATTCAGGTCATTTATGTACTTACTGATTTTCTGCCTCCTTGATCTGTCAATATTGACAGAGGAGTGTTGAAATCTCCCAACTATGAGTATAAATTTGTGCATTTCTCCTTTTAGTTCTGTCTGTTTTGAGGTACATACTTTGAGACTCTCTTGATAGATGTATGCATATGTTCTCTATGAGGATTTGAATCCGTGTAATGAGTTCTTAATTCCGATGCTGTGTATCTTGGCTCTGAAGTGCCCATTTCCTTTATGTATGATGTGTATGTGTGTGTGTGTCTGTATACACACGTATCAGAGGGCCCCAAGACCACCCCCAGGTTTAGTGACTCAGCAGGTAGTCTTCCTCATGGCTCTGACTCCTTAACATGCAAGCATACAAAGCAGATTCAGGGAAGGGAAAAGGCACGTGGAGCAGAGTGAAGAAACCAGGAGCAGACTCCTAAGAATCTTCTCCCAGGACACCCGTAAGTGCCTCAAGCAGTGAGATGTGACAGCAAATGTGAGCCTTCTGCCAGGGAAGCCCAGGAGACTCAGTGCTCAGAGTTTTCATCAGGAGCTGATCACATTGGTGCTCTCTACTTGGCACAGAAACTTCTAGACTCCAGAAGGAATGCACGTGTGCAGCNGAAACCAGGAGCAGACTTCTAAGAATCTTCTCCCAGGACACCCGTAAGTGCCTCAGCAGTGAGATGTGACAGCAAATGTGAGCCTTCTGCCAGGGAAGCCCAGGAGACTCAGTGCTCAGAGTTTTCATCAGGAGCTGATCACATTGGTGCTCTCTACTTGGCACAGAAACTTCTAGACTCCAGAAGGAATGCACGTGTGCAGCATAAACCATATTGCTTACACACAGTTTAAGCTCTGCGAACCGTTTATATTAGGTCACAGTGAGAGTGTCCTGAAATCTGAGTTCCCAAGTGCCAGCCAAGGTGCGCCTCACAGCGGACCTTTCAGAGGATAGCAGTGTCTTGCCTGCTGTATCACATCTCTGCACAGCACACATACCGTGCATCCATCGAACTTATTGCTTCTTTTCCTTTATTTGTTCATGTTTTCCTGTTTTGTTAACCATATTAATCATAGTTCATTTTAAAGTTCTTGTTTATTAATTCTAATATCTGGGTCTCCTTGTGGTCTGCTCTAATTTATTACCTATTTCTTCTATCACATAAATGATAATATTAAAGAGCTAACTTTTTCTTGGTTTGTCTTTCTTCCCAGTGTACCGTGTGCACACTGCTGGCTCCTGCAGTGTGTAATTTAGTAAATGTTAGTGTATGCGTCTCCTCATGAGATCGTAAGCACTCTGAGAACAGAAGTAGAGTTTTCATCAGTAGTATTTACAGCTGGTGGAGCAGTTCCAGGCCTTTGGTGGAAACTCAGTTTGCGCAAGATATTTCTTTTATCCTACATAGTGTAGCACAAAAGAAGGCATCCTATGTGTCAATTTTTAGTAAACGCTAAAGAGATTAGCTCTTTTAAATCTCTTTCCCATCCTATAGTTCTGACACTTTCATATAGAAAAGGAATATACCATTACAGGAACAAGTGTCGTTCAAAGATGTATGTGTGGACTTCACTCAGGAAGAGTGGTATCTGCTGGATCCTGCTCAGAAGATACTATACAGAGATGTGATTCTAGAAAATTACAGCCACCTTGTCTCAGTAGGTAAGAATTGTTTTTTCTTGTGACTGACTACCAGTAGCACTACTCAGTGCATTTCTAGTTGTTTAAACATATGAATTGCCTGTGGAATTTTCTGATTTGAAACTTGTGATTCAGGGCCCTGAGATGACCGGTCTCTCTCTGGCCACCACAAAAAAATGCTGTTTTCTGACTTCCTCTGGGGTTGGTTCATTTGGGCATCTCCCTTGGGTAGTTCCTGAAGCTGTACCCTTCAGGGTTCCTGAGGCCAGGCTATTTAGCCATTGCCCTATATTATTTTTTCTTAACAGGATATTGCTTTACTAAGCCAGAAGTGGTCTTCAAGATAGAGCAAGGAGAGGAGCCCTGGATATTAGAGGCAGGATTCCCAAGCCACTGCCACCGAGGTGAGTTAGTGAGTTCATGGGCAGATGTAAGGCAAGGAGATGAGATCTTAGGCCATTGGTTTAGGGTTTATCACTTTTGAAATATTCTTCAGAAATTTCTTTTCTTAGGGGCACCTGGGGTGGCTCAGTAGGTTGAGCATCTGACTCTTAATTTTGGCTCAGGTCATGGTCTCGTGGTCTGTGGGATCGAGCCCTGTGTTGGGTTCTGTGCTGACAGTGTGGAGCTTGCTTGGGATGTAAAAAATGGGATGTGAAAAAAAATACAAGGTTTTTTTCAAATCACTCAAAATAAAATTACCATGGGCCACACCACCTCTTATGGCATCATCTGCTATCAGTCTCGCCCACACCTACTCACCTCCAGCCACAATGTCCTCTCTCTCTGTTTCTCTCTCTTCCCCTCCTCTCCCCTGCACACCCACTCTCTCTTTCAAAATAAATAAACTTAAAAAAAAAGAATTTTTTTTTTTTTTAGTGTTAGACCTTTGGAAGTGAGTAAGGATGGTTGGCCCACATCCCCATTACCTTAATCACACTCCTCCATATGTCACTTTCACTCATAAATGCTTACCTTTGTCCTTCAACATTTTCGAGTGATTTACCTGTGCCCATAATGCAAACTTAGTTTGGTTTCATCTTCGATAGTTTTTCTTGGTTAGTTTATCTTTTAAAATCGTTGTATTCTCTTTGGACACATTGTGTTAGTTGGCATGTATTCTTGCTATACTTGAAGATATTCGTTTAACAGATATGTGATGGGCACTCATTACAACCCAGTTGTGTTCTTTGGTAAGTAAAAGAATAACGTCCCTTTTATCATGGAGCGTATGTTACAGTGAGGGACGAGGAGCCGGTGTGTGCGCGCACGCGTTCGTGCATGTGACTGCATACATGCAGTGTTTGTGGTCGGGATGGAGAATGATGGCATGTGCTATTTGGTAAGGACGTCATAGAAAACCTTTTTGATGAGGTTCACAGTAGAGATGAGATTCTAATAAAGTGAAAGTGTGAGCTGTTCCAGGCACAGGGAACAACAGGTGCGAAACTTCTCAGCTGTGTTCTTAGAGTGTTTGAAGGATGGCAAGAGGGCCATTGTGGCTGGAGGTGAGTAGGTATGGGCGAGACTGATAACAGATGATGTCATTAGAGATAGTGTGGCCCGTGGTAATTTTGAGTGATGTGAGAAAACCTTGTTTTTGTTTTTTCCTTGTTTTTTTGTTTTTTTTTTTTGAGTTAATCTAAGTCAGATTAAGTCATCAGATGTGGTTTATAGTTTATGCAGTAAATACACTGGGATGGTTAGATGTGCTTAGGCGCGGTCAAAGAAAGAATATCATTTATGAGAGTATTCTGAACTTCGGAGGGGAGAAGCCAGTGGCTAAGGTGATACCAGAAGTGCTGAGGAGCGGGAGGCTTGTGTGTCTTGAGGATGAGAGTATGGAAGAGAGACCGGAGTCCAGCCTGACTCCACTCATCTGTCTCAAGCAACTGGGTAAATGAGGGTGCCCTTCACTGAGACAGGGGACCTTAGAGATTATAGGGGAATTATGCCGTATTTAGATTTGGACACGCGGAGCTCCGGAGAGCCGCCAGAACCCAGTGTGTATTGACTAAGAACTCGGATGTATGCAGGTGTGCTGTACATGGTGAGGCCAGAGCCAGGGGTGCCCGTGTGAGGGGCATCCACTGTGGGTCGTGGTGAAGGCAGGAGGCTGGGTGGGAGCTTCTAGATCGGAGGTTGGCAGGCTGTTATGTAAAGACCGTAGCACATGTTTTAGGTTTGGTGGGTCACCTGTGGTCTGGATGGTGGCAGCAGCAGTGGTGGCTGCTCCTCCTTCTCCTCCACCTCCTCCTTTTCCTCTTCCTCCTCCTGCTTCTCCTTTTCCTCTTCCTCCTCCTCTTCTTCCTCCTGCTCCTATTCCTGCTCCTCCTCCTTTTCCTTTTCTTCCTCCTGCTCCTCCTCCTCCTTTTCCTCTTCCTCCTTCCCCTCTCCTATTCCTGCTCCTCGTCTTCCTCTTCCTTTTCCTTTTCCTCTTCCTGCTCCTGTTCCTCCTGCTCCTCCTCCTCTGTCTCCTCCTTCTCTTCTTTCACCTTCTCTTCCTCCTCTTATTCCTCCTGCTCTTCCTCTTCCTCCTCCTTCTCCTCCTCCTCTTTCTCCTTCTCCTCCTGCTCCTATTCCTGCTCCTTGTCTTCCTTTTCCTCCTCCTGCTCCTCCTCTTACTCCTCTTCCTGCTCTTCCTCCTCCTCCTCCTCCTTCTGCTGCTGCTGTTCCTCCTGCTCTTCCTTCTATTCCTCCTATTCCCCCGGCTCCTCCTCTTCCTCTTCCTCTTCCTGCTCCTTCTGCTGCTGCTCCTCCTGCTCCTCTTCCTCTTCCTCCTGCTCCTCCTCCTCTTCCTGCTCCTCCTCATTCCTGGTTTCTCTTCCCTCTCCTCCTGTCTTTCTTCTTCCTTTCCCTACTGCCTCTTCTATCTTTCCCTCTAAAGACATAGAAAACACTCATAGATCAAGGACCCTCGCTCAGCCATCGTAGTTCACAGACTCTGTTTCTAGAGTGGTTGTTTCCAAGTGAGAGCAGTGGCCTTGGAACCGCTCCACTTCTACAAGTGGTTTACAGTCCGTTACGTCTCGTCATGAGAGGAGCTGGGGAAGGAGCAGCCTGAGTGACAGGAAAGCCCGAGACCCTGGTTTCCCAGGGATCCAATAGGGAACAGTCTGCCATCCTGTTTCCACCTTCAGTGACTGCTCCAGCATCAGCCTGCTGAACCTGTTTTCTCCTGTTACTAGTTTCCTCATATTCCTGGGTTGTGTGCCTTCCAGAACCATCTTCCTGCCTCTTCAGTGTCTCACCGATCCCACTCAAAACCAGAACTGCGTCTGTGTTCTCTCATTCCTCACTTGATCTAATTGCTAACTGGTTTTTATTTTCTTACCGAAAGCATCCAGTTTATCTTTCACTAACCTGGAAAAGTTGGTAGTTATTAAGAAATGAAATTAAAGGGGCGCCTGGGTGGCTTAGTCGGTTAAGCTTCCGACTTTCGCTTAGGTCATGGTCTCACGGTTCGTGGGTTCGAGCCCCGCGTCGGGCTCTGTGCTGACTGCCAGCACCGAGCCTGGAGCCTGTTTCAGTCTGTGACTCCCTCTCTCTCTGACCCTCTCCTGCTCACGCTGTCTCTCTCTCTCTCTCCTAGAAATAAATAAAAAACATTAAAAAAATTAAAAAAAAAAAAAGAAATGAAATTAAAATTAAAGTCTCATTTTATTGACCATTGCAGTGTGGTCCTGTTCTACGTTTGTCATTTCTGTCTCTCTGCTCTTTTATTCTTGTTTGCTTTGCCTTTTCAGATACTTAATAGTGTACCTGTAAATTGTTTAGACATTGCATGGCACACTGTGAAGGCTTGTTGTTATTATTTCACTTATTGTAAGTTAGAAATCAAGTTTTTTTTTCTATCACTTAAGCAAGCCATATTTTATGGCCCTCACCCACAAGTGACTGTATCTCAGAAACTCAGGTCTAATCATAGTACCCTTGTTTAGGGTTTCTTTCTTTACTGAGATTCTGTTTTCCCAAAGAGAAGGCCCTTTCTTTTCCTAATTCTGACAATTTACTAATTACTTTGTTGATTAACTGTGGAGCCAGGTTTGTAAGAAATCATACTTTTCCATTCATTCAGAATGCATTCTGTGGTACTAAATTCACATTGCCATTTTGTCCACATGTATTCCAACCCATCAGGTACCATTTGGAAATGATTCATATACACAATGCTTTTAAGAATCATTCATATTTTGCTTCTGTAGTGGGGTCAGAGGAAGCAGGATTTTCATAACACCTGCCAAGAATGAGATTGTGGTCTTGACAAAGGGTGGTCTTGAGCAAAGGTCTTGAGCAAAGGACTTATCTTACACTGGGGTGAATCTTAAAGGCAGTAAACTTCCAAAGACAGCGAGTGAAGGCTGAAAGTGGAAGGATGTTGCAGTGTTCATTGGCATTCATTCTTTTATTATTATTTTTGTGGTTTGTTGTTTTCAATTAAAGAAAGCCACATTTCCTGAAAGATGTCCAGGTTCCAGGAAGAACGGAGCTGGCATGCAGCTGGCTGGGTGAAAGGTGTGTCTCTGGGAGTTTATGAGAGGGTTTATGAGAGACCCAGCTGGAGCTGCACAGAAACCCTATTAATGGACTTGTGACAGGGTGGCTTGCACATTTACTGTGGATCCAGTCAGTGGAAAGTTTGTTTTGTTTAGATTTGTTTTAGCAAGATAGTAAGTTAACAGTCGGTCCTTGGAGCAGTGGACTTGGGACCGCATGAGACCTTTTTTCACACAGGATGAACATTGTTGCCTCGGGTAGCTGCAGTGAAGCAAGGCCAAGAATGTTTATGACAAAGTTCACAGAAGGTCTCAGAACCCTGTAGAGAAAAGTGATCCTTCTGGGTCTCACAAGTAGGTAAAAGCCCCAGATGAGGCTAGTGTAAAAGCAGAAAACCTTGATGTAAAAAGATAAACTTAGATATCAGAGCAGACTTAAAGATCAGCATTGCCTCAGAAATGAAATGTTTTGGGGAGAAGTAAGCCAGCAGACTGGAGTGAGTGACCGGGTGACTTGTCGGTCAGGAAAGAGTCTTTAACAGCTGTGAGAAAACAAAATGAACCTGGTCCTTTGCAGAGATGGCCTGTCCCTCATCTGTTTTGTATTTCCTACTGGCTATTTGTGGTGTTGTGAATCACAGCTAGGTAGAGAATGAGAGTCTGAGGCAAAGCAGTGTCTCTCAAAACATGAGGAAATAGGTGCTTTCAGATATTTCTTTTGATGCTGATCTATCAGATGAAGGGAAGAAAGGGAATGGCAACACACATACAGATGAGGGTCATACTATAGTTAATAGGCAGACTGTGAGGATGTGAGGACATCAGCCACGATCTGCCTCTGAACTCTTCCTTGGCTGTGTTTCTTAGTCTATTTATAGTTTTTTTGTTATCAAAAAAAAGAAAAACCCTCCCTTGTTGAACTCATCCAGTTCTCTACATTTCCTGCTTCCTAAATCGACATCTCTCAGAAAATCTCCAGCCCTTCCTCACTGTTTTGAGTTTATTTCACTTCCTCCAGCCTGCTTCTTACAGCTTTTTTAAAAAAATAATTATTTCTTGTGAAATAAGTTAAAAGAAAAACCAGATTCTGGGCTATAGGACCTCCTGGTTGAAGCTGAGGAAGTTGGCATTGGTGCATAAATAGAAGATACGCTCCAGCACGATTCCCACTCCAGAAATCTACATCTGAGAGGATTTAGGACTGGACTGTTCTGTCTCCACCAGACATAGTTCATCCTCAGAAAGGCCCGTCCACTAATCTTCGCTGTCACTTCATGCAGTGTTCAGTGTCTGAGTTCCCCTGAATCAGCTGCTCCTAGCTCCTTGTGCTTTGAATTTTGACCCTTTCCTGTCCAGTTTTGAAGGTTATATACTTAAAATGTTAAATGTCGAGGCACCTGGGTGGCTCAATCATTTAAGCATCCAACTCCTGATTGAGCTCAGGTCATGATCTCGTAGTTTGTGAATTGAAGCCCCGCGTTGGGCTCTGCGCTGTCAGCACAGAGCCTTGGGATCTCTCTCTTCCTCTCTCTCTGCTCCTCCCCTGCTTATGCTCACTCTTGCGTGTGCTCTCTCTCTCTCTCTCTCAAGTAAAACTTAAAAAACAGTTAAAAAATAATAAAATGTGAAATCTCATTGCCAGGTTCCTTCTCTGTTTCCACTGCCGCAGTATTTATTTTCCAGTGAAAGCAGAAGGATAAAAAACGTATGCTTGGATTTAGTTCACGCCAGGAAATTGAGCCTAAGACAAAAACATCAACTACATAAAACAACGTTTGTGTGAGTTCATTTCTATTAGAAATGTACTAGGATTCATAAGATATGGTTATTTTTCTCATTTCTAGAAGACTGGAAAGTTGATGACCTGATAGAGAGCAGCCAGGACAATGAAGACGAACACTTTTGGCAACTTGCTTTCACCGCCAACAAAACATTAAATATAGATACTGGTGCCAGAGTAAGAAAAACTTTCAATCTGGGCACAGATTCTGTTTCTTCAAGAAATTTTCCATATAAGATCTGTGACTCATGTGAAATGAGTTTGAAAAATATTTCAGGCTTAATTATTAGTAGAAAGAGCTATTCTGGAAAGAAGTCTGATGAATTTAATGCGTATGAGAAATTGCTCCTTGACATCAGACGTGAGAAAACTCCTTCTGGAGGGAAATCTTGTAAATATAATCAAAAAAGGAATGTGCTCAATCATAGCCACAATCTCAGTCAGCCAATTTTTGACCAACCTTCTGATTATCATGAAAATGGACCAGCCTTCCATGAGGAAGCGGCATTTTTCACAAACAAGAAAATACAGGTAGGAGAGACGCTCTGTAAATACAGTGCATGTGGAAGAACGTTCATCCACAGTTTAGAACTCGGTTTATCTCAGAGAACTCATTTGGAGATGGAGCCATATGAATGCAACATTTGTGGGAAGTCCTTCTACAGCGAGTTAAGATTGGGACATCAGAGAACTCTCCCAGGGGAGACTACTTACGAATATAATGAATACGGGCAAACCTTCTGTGATGACTCAACTTTCATTATCCATCAGGGAACCTATGCAAGAAAGATTCCCCACGAATATAAAGTGAACCATAAAACGTGGGAAAAGTCAGCCCTCTTTAAACATCCGATAGTACAGGTGGGCAAAAAACCTTATGAGCACAATGAAAATAGAAATAACTTCAACAAGAAGTCACATCTCACCCAACTTCGAAGAGCTCACTCAGGAGAAAAAACCTTCGAATGTGGCGAATGTGGGAAAACATTCTGGGAGAAATCAAACCTCACTCAGCATCAAAGAACACACACAGGAGAGAAACCCTATGAATGTACTGAATGTGGGAAATCGTTTTGTCAGAAACCACACCTTACCAACCATCAGCGAACACATACAGGAGAAAAACCCTATGCATGTAAGCAGTGTGGAAAAACGTTCTGTGTAAAGTCCAACCTCACAGAACATCAGAGAACACACACAGGGGAGAAACCATATGAATGTAATACGTGTGGGAAATCCTTCTGCCACAGGTCAGCCCTAACTGTACATCAGAGGACACACACAGGAGAGAAACCCTTCGTATGTAATGAATGTGGGAAATCCTTCTGTGTGAAGTCAAACCTCATTGTACATCAAAGAACTCACACGGGGGAGAAGCCCTACAAATGTAATGAGTGTGGGAAAACCTTCTGTGAAAAATCAGCTCTCACTAAACATCAGAGAACTCACACAGGAGAGAAACCCTATGAGTGTAACGGATGTGGGAAAACCTTTAGTCAGAGGTCAGTACTGACGAAACATCAGAGAATTCACACAAGGGTGAAAGCTCTTTCAACATCCTGATGTCTAGAACCCTCCATCCACCCTTTCAAATTCTTAACACCATTTTTGAAAATGAGATGAATGAGACCCAAAGAATGCCTCACGTTACTAGAAAGCGACATCTTGTACTTCAAATAATGAATTGTGAAAGCTCTCAAAAACTGAAACTTCTTACCAGAAAGATTATATTGAGGGGAAGCTTATTCACTTAAGTACTGTGGTAAAAGTCTTTGTCTAGAATTTATGTTGTGTCATATTCCAGATGTGATACCATATTTTATTGTAAATACAGTAGATGACATTCATTCATAACCATATTCACAATGGAATCTGGAGCTTAAAATCACAGCAGCATTAAACATTAATGTAAAGAGCCCCTGACGATTGCAGGCCCAATGTGGGTGTAGTAGTATCACAGAAATGGGACATATGCTTGATTTGCAAATTGAGATTGTAAGTTCACAACGAACTTGTGAAGAGAAAATATCCCTTCATTAAATAACTTATGGTCTATATTAATATTTCCCACACTAAATACCCCCAGTGTCTTTATGGCTTGGCATAAATACATATGTATATATGTAGATGTAAATATATTTATATACCCATGCCCACACAGATACAGTGGTGTGTTAGAGTAAGTTCCCAATGGCTTGCAAGTACTGCTGATGGTTATATTTCCAGGAATTTTGTGAGTCAGTTCTTCAACATAGTCATTATTTAAAAATTAAATTATATTTAAAACAAAGGTAAAAACTACTCAGCACTCCTTGTTTCCTAATTATTTTATAATATGTTGCCATGATCTTTGTTCTTTAGATCACTTACATTATTGAGTCTGCATGGTGAAAATACCATATAACATGTTCTCCCGCCCATCTCTTCCCACCTCTGCACTCAGTGTTGTCATGTGGGTAGCTTGGCTTTAGTGTGAGTGTTTACACCCTGGATATTGGCAAAATCTATAAACTGGGGTTTTTGTTTTTTTCTTAGAGAGCCTGTTGTCAAATATTTGCCAGCACACCACTGTGTATATATATGAAAATATATTTGGAAAATTTAAAGTACAAACTATATACCCTACCCCTTGTTCCATTTCCTGCCAAATAAGTGGCTGTGGCCATTATTGCTGAACTGCCTCTTCAATAAAGAACCCTAAGTCTGTTTTTGTGAGGTTTTTTAACTACCTCTGCATCAGTCTTCATTGTAAATACTACCAGAGCCTCTTTGTAGTTTGGCCAGTCTATGTTATTTTATAAGCACATCATCGCTCCTTCCTCTGACATTGCTGGCATATGTGAGTGAGTATGGCTGTTGTTACTGAACTACTTCCCTAAAGAAGCCAAATAGTATTTTTCTGAGGTTTTTCAGCTGCCTCTGGGTCAGTCTGTAACATCAGTTATGAACAGGAATACTCACTACACTCCATAAATAAAAGTAGTGCTGTGCACTAGAATACCGCCTTCATTCTCTGGTATTTGTATCTACTTGGGCATGATCCGTTGTATGTGACCCAGGAACTAGAACTATGTAATTGTATTTAAAATAATACGATGTCATATACTGTCTCTTCATCCTTTGTTCTACTGTTTCCTATGCCTCCTTGGAACACACTTATCAGCAGTTCCAAGGACACTGCCCACCCAGCACCCATTCTCTGCTTCTTACTTGCTGGGCTCTGTTTTGTTTCTCTTTCCATCCCCCCTCCCCCCTCCCCCCCNTATGAGCAGTGAGATGTTTGGAAAATATTCTGCAGTATTTCTGGGCAAGATTTCAGTGATGAAATACTGTCGTGCCATGAGAAGACACAAGGAGAGATTGTCTCTCCTATGCTGGATTTTTTTTCATGTTTGTATGTTATACCAAATTATAGCTTGTGGCCCTGAAGGGCAATATCCTGAAGAGAATGATAGACAAAATGGAAAAAGCCTGACTCAGAGGTGACATCATTGAGCTGCACAACTCCATCTGGATCTGTTCTCTGCTAGGACTTTATATTACTGCAGTAGTAATGGTTTCTTATTGATCCTTAGGGCTGTCACTTAGAGCTGAAGCATTCCAGCTGGTACTGATGAGTACTTAGTTCTAAGTGTTTATATTCTACACAGTGATTTGGAGGAAGAATGATTTCTTCTGACAAATGAACAGGGATAGCTCTTTGTATCAGTCTTGGTTCTGATGAAAAACAGAAATCTACCCCAACTAAGATTCTAATGGCAGACTTCTTACAGTGGTGAGGGCCAGAAACAAGGGATACTGACACACCTTGGGGCTAGCATCACTGAGAAGCCATGACCAGTCTAAATCCTTAAGGGGCAAAGGATGGAGACCAGAGTCCCCAGAGCCCAATAAGAGCTGTTCTTATGGAGGAGAGACTGTCTCCTAGGTGATACTGATACTACCAGAATTGTGGCACTGAATTGCTGGTGCCTCCCTTTGGAGCACCCAGCCCGATGCTATGTGCAGGTTAGTCCAGGTGGGCACAGGTTAGCCCAGGTGGGCAGAGAAAAGGGACACAGGTCTGGGTGGAGCCAAGGGATGAGAAGCAGCTCAGTGTGTTTTCATTTCTGTAAATTCCTATTTAAAGTCTCCGTATTGGAAATAAACTTACTCTGCTAGTTGAAAGTTATATATTTCTGCTTCATTGTGTTTGTATGTCATCATAAGTAAATTCCTTTTGGAACTGAGCACTGTGGCAGGTATGTCTCCATTGACATGCATGAAGCAGATAGTATGTTAAATTACATTCTTCATATATCCCAATGTGGTGTTTCTTGTTATTATGTGTTGTGAGGTATGCAGCTCTGTATTCTTCCAAATAAATAGCCAGTTGTCCCTGCATTGTTTGATTAATTTACCCTCTTCCTCGTCAGCTTGATAATGGCATTTTGAGCATGTACTTATATATTGTGTGTAGTGGCTATTGATTTTTGTCTGCTCAAGGCACCTTTTCTATATTCTTCCAAGTAACCGGTCCTTGTGAACACATGAGTTGACATTGATTGCGGATGCCATCTCTTCCTGGCCCCACGTTTGTATTGACCCAGGAATGGTCATTTGTTACAAAATAGGCCGATGAGAACCCACCCTAGAATATTTTTGACAAGTCCCCATGACCAGATAGTTTGTGTGCTTGTTGCTGTCAGAAGTCCTATCAAGAAAACACGTCTGCATGGGCATTGAGGAGGGCACTTGTTGGGATGAGTACTGGGTGTTCTATGGAAACCAAATTGACAATAAATTATATTAAAAAATATATATATGTCTGCAAGGGAGAAGATGATGGGGATAGTGCTGTAAAGTAAAATAAAAATAGGAAAGTTGTCAGAAACATGGTTTGATTCCACATCGCGCGAAGAGGGAATGATCACACTTGGAAGGCTACAGTGGAGGGAGTAAACCATTTGGTTATCTGGAGGGAGGGAGGGAGGGAGTTTGTGTGTGTGTGTGTGTGTGTGTGTGTGTGTGTGTAATGTATAGACAACAGTTTTACATACCTATGATTGTGTTTCCTGAAACAACACCCTAATTGTCTGTAATATATTTCGAGGTCTTATTTTGTATTGTACTACATTCTGTTAAAAGAAATACTTGTTCCCGTTTAGTAAACTGATTCACAGGCAATGAATGGGTCATCTCCCAGAGACTGAAAGCCAGTGTTCAAGTGCAAAGTGAGAAAAGAAATTTGTGGGTCACAGGTGTGGTTTTCTGAAATGACTAAGCAATTTACATTCCCAGTGCCTGGAAATTGTTTTCTGATAAACTCCCAAGAACCTCTCTTTTGGGAATTGGGCCCATTTTCTGTGTTGAACTTGGCCTCCCCTTCCTGGTGTGCCCTATCACTTCACATCCAGCCTGTACTTGGAAAGGCATAGCCTCTGGAAGGTTCAACCCATTGGTGTCCTAGATGCCCTCAACCATCCTACTTGTTGCTCTGGGTGGCAAGCATTAGCTGTAGCTGTGCCCTGGCATTAACCCCTCTGCCTCTGCTTCTGGGGAAGGCTTATCCTGTTCTGATTCCTGTTATTTCCTCTAGATCTTCATCTGCCGCTCAGGGACTGGACACTACGTAATCCCAGTGTCCTCCCTTTTCCCTTGCCTGCCCCTCCTTTCAGACTCTACATCCTCAGGCTTCCCTTTCAGACAAGGAGGAACTAATAGCTACTCTTAGACACCGCTTTTTAGGAGCAAGGTCCCCTCAGATACTTGGAGAGGTAGGAAAGTTGATGCTTGATATCTTGAGGCTTCCGCCAAGTCTGGTGTCCATAGTTTGGGATGGTTAACACTCAAACTGACATTTGCTGGAGGCCGGCTCCGGCATGTCCAGGGGTCCCTGAAGGATGGACGGTGTCGGGGGGGGGCGGAGAGAGAGAGAGAGCGCGAGCGAGCCCCAGAGAGTCTTTCTGATCACCACCAGGCAGGCATCTCTGCTCTGACTGGGGCTCAACTTTATTTTATCATTAAGTGTTTGGAGGACGGCGCAGAAGTGGCATTTGCCTTAGACAATGGTTTCTGATAACAAACTTCTTTGATATGTAAGAAATTTCCCAGAACATAGATTTGTAGAAGACTCATGCATAACGTTTACAATAGTGATTGAGGTAGGGGATTTAGATGCCTATCCTATGGGAAAGGAAGGCGTCTTTAGCATACCAGACAAAGTTTTCAGCATAAAAAGGGTGAAGTTACTTCGCTGTGAGCAGGGGTCAACAGCTTGTTTGTTTAAGGTGGAAGTATCAAGAAAAACAGGTCTTTCAGGGAACACCTCTACTCTCATAATTACAAAAGAAGAAGTTCCTCAACAGGTTTCTTCACAGGTAGCAATGAGCATATACAAGGCCAGAAAATGCTCTTAAGCAGAAACAAATGGGTGTGGGTGGCTATTTGCCCTTAACTCTCTAAATTAGGCTCTTTGTCTCAGGGCCAGACTCAATTGTCTTTGATATGCAAGGTCCATAGGAAGAGGCTTTTTACAATCATCCATAGAGCTTTTATCTAAAATCTCTTTTGTAAAGGCAGGAATATGCTTTTCCTTATCAGGTATCTGTGTTTGGAATATTGGTCTGATATGGAATAATGTGAGGCCTGGTCAATATCAGCAGCCTCATTTCCAACATGAGCCAGTAGTAGCAGAAAGAGATACCAGTTTTCGTTTCTCATGGCAGGAGCTGCAAACACTGCCATTTCCTTGCTGTGACTGCCATCCAGAGAGGCCGGTGCGGCTCCCGGCAGACATACATTCAGATTCCTCATATACAAAATGGGGGTAGTTTTCCCCATGTGAAACAGTGGGTCTCATTTTCAGCTTGCTTGTAGTGACACACAGGCCAAAAACTCTTGTTTGTCTAACCCCCCAAAGTCCTTACAGAATAGGAGAGGAGTTTAGAACTACTTGAATTCTGGGGCGCCTGGGTGGCTCAGTCGGTTAAGTGTCCACATGATCTCACAGTTTGTGAGTATGAGTCCCATGTTGGGCTCTGTGCTGACAGTTCAGAGCCTGGAACCTGCTTCAGATTCTGTCTCCCCACCCCCCTCTACCCCTCCCCCGCTCATGCTCTGTCCCCTTCTCTCTCAAGAATAAACAAACAAACAAACAAAAGAACTACTTAAACTCCAGCCCCTAGTGAAGAATATATCCTGCTGTTGTGGGTCTCTGACCACATTCTTTAAACTAGAAAAGGAACTTGGAGAAGCATGGCAGTTGTGACTAGTGCCTGTGGGTAGTAGGACTTCTTTAGTCTTCTGTGACTGGGCGCTCCTATGCAGATGGTCCATGCCAGCTGCCCATGGTGGGGGTAGAGGGTGTGAGTATTCTTTGGAATGTAACAGATGAGTAGTCTTCACCCCTGTCCTCTCCTAAATAGTTACCTCTTCTAAAACAACTATTGGGTTTTAGTCCAGCACGTATCCTAGGACTTTTTCCATGCATTTTAATCCATGTTTGTTTACCTACGCAGAATTTATAATAGCAATCTTAAGGGCATTTGACTTTTGCAAATCAGAAGTACTGTAAAAATACTAAAATCCTACTTTGCAAGCAAAAGTATGTATGCCATTTCCAAATAATATGTTGTTGCCTGGAATTAGATAACTTTAAAGCTGTCATGCCCAGGTATTTGCAAGCTGTATTTTGTAATTGCTCCTAAAGAGAAATAAACCATGTAATTTTTAATAGCCCATGGATGAACAACTATTATTTATGTTTTTTGGAGGTTTTTTCCATATGATTTGGTGATTTGTGCAGATATTCTATATTATTATAGTTTAAAACATTTTAAAATTCCTATAAAATGTATCCAAAAGTTTTAAAACTGCTGATGTTAGTGGTCATGATGAAAAATATTTCTGAACCACAGTAACTTTAGAAGAGCAAATACTATGGAAACAGCATGCTGTTAGTTTAGTAGGTAATGAGAAAATAGTAATGCTTAGAAAATATAAATAAAATGACTTTCATATACCACAGGAGTCACAGACTTACATTCTCTGAAATGTGTTCTTCAATTTTACTTATATGGGAAAATTAGTGGAATAATCATACTGCTCCCTCGTCATCCATAGGTGGGTTGTGACTTTGTCTCTGGTGTTTGGTTTGCTTTCTTCTATTTCAGTGTTCTTTTAGGAAACATGCGCATACATACACACTCTCTCTCTCTCTCTCTCTCTCACAGTTACTAGGGCAACATACATATTGTAAACTCCATTTTTCATTTCATAATAGGTGATTAACATTTTTTCATGTTGGCTTTTCTGCCTTTATGTGATCATTTTTAATGACTCCGTAGGATTTTCTCTTATGGATCAGTACCATTTTACCTATAGTCTATTGATACTCACTTAGGTGGATTCCAATATTTTATGATAAATAACCTTGTGGAGAAGCACCTTTGGGCATATACCTTTCTAAACTCCTCCAAGTTTTCTTCTTTGAATTTCTTTCTAAAAGGGTAATTTCTGGATTAAAAGGAAAGCTTATTTTCAGTGCTGATGAAATTGACTCCAGCAAGGCTGTATGAATTTCAGATGCATCCAAAGTTTGGAAATGTGAGTTCTCTAAGCCCATTCCCACCATGGAACCTATTCTTTTATAAGTTCTTCCAACCTTATATGATATAATAGTTCCTGAAGTGGTTTTCTAGAGACATTGAGCAATTTAACACTATTTATTGACTGCTCATGTGTTTCTTTCTTAGTATTGGCTCATGTCCTTGGCCATAAAGACGCTTTTTATGAACCATAAAAATATTATTATTTTTTTTTTTTTGCAAGTTTCTAGTTTTATTGTTTTACATTGGGCTGGGTTTATGCCAAAAGTCAAGGTGCAGACGGACCCAGGGTCTATGTTTTGGGGTTCCCGGGGGAAGAAGGTCAATAAATGAGTTTGGGGGAGAGGTCTTGAACTCGTGGACACCAGGGCCCAGGTGTCCTCAGGAGTAGAGCTCAGAGGCCTTTCCCAGACCTCTCGGCAGCACAGGCAAGCCAGCAGGGGGGCCAGGAGGAATGAATCAGCCATTGTCTGTCCCCTCCCCCAAGTGCTCAGGGCTCTGGTGTCTAGGACCTGAGGTGCCTTTGGTTCCTAGGCCTCATTTTAATTGAGGTGTTCACTCTAACAGCTGGTCATAAAAGAGTATTACAATATTTTCTTGATTTATGTGCTCTTTGTAATAATATCTTTTATCTCTGTTTACAGCAACAGTGAGAACTAAACATAGTGACTTTTCATTTTATAATATATTATTCCACATTAATATGATACCTTTTCTCATTTTTTGGAGTGCCCTCTAAAATTTGTCTACAGAAAGATTATTGAAGTCAAGATTTCATAAGTTCAAACTTTTAAATAAATTTTGTCTGCAGCTGGTATCATGCATTCTCAACATTAAAACTATGAAACATGATTTTTGAACTTTGATAGTTTAAATTTTATTTCAATTAGGAATACATACAAACACAATTACACACAAGTATGTATTCATTACAATATGGGCGGTAAACATCAAATCTTTTAAACTATTATACACTGAAGTTTAATAGTTTCCTTCATATAGACTGTGCCTTTCTTATTTATGCCTAGATCTTTTCTTTCTTTGAACATGTAAACCTCTTGGCAATATTATCATGGACATAAGGGAGGAATTTTATATTGTTAAAATATATTTACCAATAAATAAAGATTTTCACTGTGTACTATTCAGTAAAGAGTCACAAAGCATCATGTCCTTTATAAAAATGTCAAAGTTTGCACTTAAAGTTAACTGAGAGGAGGGGGTGTTCTTTTGGATTATATTTCTTTTTATAATTTTTCCATTTTGTTTAACGTTTGTGTAATTTTCCCAAAGAAACGTATTTTGCAATCCAAGAGAAATTTTGATGATCATGGATATGACATTTTTTAATTATTGGCCTCTGTTTTCAGCTTTTCTTAAATATTTTCTGATCATAAATGATATGGATATATTTGTGATATACATTTGTTTCTGGTAGTTTTATGTCAGTATAGACCCAGGCTGTGATTAAAGCCCACTTCTAAGCCCTGTCCTTAGAGATTGTTAAAAACAGCACCTCCAGGGAGAAGAGATTGTTTTGGGCAGCTCTAAACAAGGAGCCATAGAGCCTAATGGGCACTGAGTCTAGACCTGTAAATATGGCATCTGATGACACAGGGAAGGGAAGGCACAGCCCACGGCTCTGTGCATGTGCACCTCCTGAGGGGGCTGATGCCTGAGGCTCCAGCTCTTATCCTTTGGAGACCTGGTTCTAGACAGAGAACTGGAAAGGAAGTTTGTGCCCATTTGGGTTCTGTGGAATTTGGTAGTCAGAGAGAAAAAGACTTGTAATTGGATTGCAGTGGGTGGGGTTCAAGATTTCTCCAAATGCTTCTCAAGTGGATGTATTAATGTGTGTAGTTTTGAGCCTTCTGGGGACTTGCCTTCAAAGAAAGGCCTTTGAGGATAGGCTGTGCCAAATGTCTGCTGTTTTCAAGGTGGAGGGAAGGGTGTGGGGAGAGGAGGAGGAATGGCATGGTGCAGAAGATGAGCTGGGATCGCCTTTGTCACTTTCTTTTGAGGAAACCTCCCTATATGCAGTGAACTCTATGGGCCTTGACTCCAGGTTTCTTCCTCAGCTGCATATGCCAGAGAATGAGGCCCATGAATGTGACTGAGGAGGATTGTTACAGGCTGTCTGATAGGAGCTGGGCTCTGGGGTGTCAGTGGTCTGTAGTGAAACACTGTTGAAGAGTGTGAACTTGGAGTCAGTCTGGTCTGCATATGTGGCCGGGATCTAGCACACAACACATTTTTGAGTCTAGATGGGTGACTTGACCACTGATATCCTTGGTTTCTCCCTCACTAAAAAGTGAATGACAGTAGATATGAGTCACACAGTTTTGTAGTTGATTAGGAGTTATCTGAAAATGAAACACAAAACTCTGTTGGAGAGTGATGTCACCAAGATGGTGTAGCAGGAGATCCTGCTGTCCCCATTTAAGATCAACATTAAGACACGTATCCATGAACAAAAGCAGCCCTGGGAGAGCTCAGGGGTCCACTTCACAAACTTTAGTAACAGTGGAACAAGAACCCTGAGAATAACTTCAAAAAGAGAAGGAGGACAGCTTCATTCTGCCCTCATCCCGCCCGCCCTGGCTGGCACTACTCAGTGACAAGAGGGAACTCTCAAGCACAAGGGGTTGCTGGGAAAGGAAGAGCCAAGTGAACACCCGGGTTTCTGAGCGCTTTCAGGGCATCAGGAAGGACGTGCTTTGGTTCTGCCCCACCCAGAGACTCAAAGCCAAGGCCTATGCAGGTGGTTAGGAACAAGGCCGAGCAGGAGCCACCACTGTCAATACACTGCGTTGGCATCCACAGTTCTCGGCTACCTGCCCTGCACAGGACCCCGGCAGCTTTACTCACTGAAGAACCCAGCGGCCGCTCAGTAGAGTACTGACTTGAAAGCTTCCCATATCCTTGTTTTGCCTTGTCCATACACATCTGAACATCTGGGAATCTGCCAGGTGATGGTAGACCAGGCATAGTTCCCCCAGGTGACCAGTCTTCTCATTTCTGCTTAATCAGAGTGCTCTTGCTGGACCAGCTCCTCAGCTCGCCGTAGGCACTCCAGGATGGCCTCGGTGTGACCATTTAAATGTTTTACGTAGGCCAAAAAGTTGTACTTTGTAGTTTGAACTCCATGTTTATGTATTCAATCTGGTTACACACTCTATCTTCTAGATCACACGAGACACCGTCTTTTTTAAGTAAGTTCCACGTGAAATGGCATTTCAGCTGTGGCAGGATTTTCTCCAGAGAATTCTTGTTGACCTCACTGTGGAGAAAACAGACAAGGTCACTCTGATGTGCACCTGCCAGGCACCACATCCTGGGACACAGTTACAGGTGAATTTTGTGTGTCAACCTGTCCGGGCTATGGGGGGCTCAGACATCTAGTGAAACATCAGTTCTGGCTGTAGCTGGAAGGGTGTTCCCAGGACAGATCAGCATCTGGCTCAGGAGGCTGGGGTAAAGCAGACTGTCTTCCCCAGTGTTGATGGCACCATTGGTCTGGTGAGGGCCTGAGTACAGGCAGAAGGGGTGTGAATTCCATCTGCCTGCCTGTGTGAGCTGGACATGGGTCTTCTCTTCCCCTTAGACTGGGGCCTGTACCATCTGCCTTCCTCATTTTCAGGCCCTCAGACTTGGACCTGAGCCTATGGCATTTCCCTCCATCTCTCCTGGGTCTGCAGCTTGTGGACAGTGGCCCGTGATTATGGTCCTCAGCCTCTGTAATCACGTGAGCCGGTTCTTGAAGGTTCTAATATCTAGTGAATTTTAACATCATTTAATAGACTTTAATATTTAAATACAGACGCTTACTGCTATTTTGATATAATTGTATTTAATTGCATGTATAGTCCCTACTTGGGAACATAAACTTAATTACAGCATTATTCCCAGTGAGAGAAAATGACTTGCTGCAAAATATTTGATGCAAAATATGACAGATGCTTCTTCTGACAGGTTAGGACTTCAGTCCTGGATTTCTGAAATACTTGAGTAAAGATTCTTCCCTTCCCTGTTCTTTCTTCTTGAATAAACATTTGAAATGAGCAAAATAAAAACAGAAACTTAAGTAAAACAAACATTTAAAAAATTTAATTTGCGGAACACACTGCAATATGGATGCATTTTGGAATATGCATTGAAAAAATATCAGAAGGATGCATATTCAATTGTTAACAGGTTACCATGGGGGTGTGGAACTGGGTTAGGGTGAGTGAAATGCTCTTACTTTTAAATTCATATGCTTCTGTTTATTTGAAATTGTACAGTGAGAATTCACCACTTTTACAATAATCAAATCGATCAGAACCATAACAGAGATTTTAATTAAAAAAATAAAAATAATAACAATAAGTAGAAAATACACAAACTCATACATAGCAGTCTTAAGGCAGAGTGGCAGTATGGAGAATCAAATCACATGGCACACTTTTCCACTAACACTGTGGTGGTAGGTACAATTGTGCATGATCATCAAAGAAACAACATAAGAGAAGCCACTTTCAGCGACATCCCAATGTAAAAAGCGACCCCGGGGTCAGAGCCCTTGAGCAGTGGACCCTTCAAGGAGGATATTCAAATGTAAAGGAGGGCTTCACTACTCCTAGAGGATCTACGGGAAAACATGTCAATCTGAAAACTTCAGGCAAAAGAAAGAGCCACACAGAAGTACCTTTGGAATACTGAAACAGTTAACCACAGACCAGAAATTGGGGGTACAAGAACCACCCAGTCCAGACCCAAAACTAAATCACTGAAACTTGGTAATATGTGGATGTAGAATGGGGACATCTGGTTTATCCATTTATTTATCATTTCTCCTAATTTCTCAGTCTGCTTTCTGTCTCAATGATATTAACCTACAAATTCTGCAGTTTTAGTTGGAATAAAATTCATTCCATTTAGATTAGGTTTCCTTTCTAGTTAAAAGACTAGAGAAACTTGAGACTAATGATTTTCCATTGTTCATTTCTTTCCTTACAACTATTTCTAATTATGTAATGAACATTCTGAGAGAGAATACTTAGGATTTCTCTTGGGTCCCTAAAGTCCTGTATTTAAAGAAATCTTTTTTTCCCTGTTATACTTTTTTCTCCTTTCATTGAAGTCGTTAGAGACAGCAGACTTTTTACTGTTAAGAACTTACTCTATTAACAAAAAGGATTCTTTAAGTGACTAGCAGGTTAACGGTTAAATACCTTATCAGAGTCAGACTGGATAGGATCCATCTTTGACAAGCTACACAGTTAAGAGCTTAACTAATAAAATTTTGCATTTTGCTGAAAGTGCATTCTTGACCTAGGGGTCAAGGGCTTATGCAGGATTATGCTCGCTGCATAAGTAAGCAATATGTGAAATTTGACAAAAATTAATCAGAAAATTATTACAAATAGAGATCGAGGGTATAAAGTCATAATAGTCATACCAGTTTTGAAAGGTAACAACATCTGGAATGTCTGTTGCCAAATGGATTATACTATTTTAATTAGAAAAAAAAAACAGTGAAAGATTCATATTTAGCATGATGCCTGCTACACAATAAACATCCAGTAAATATCGGCTCTATAATTAAAAACAGATTAAAACAATGAACAAAAATATATGAACCCACAATGAGGAGAAAAGCTTCAAAGTAATTTCCTAGAGTGTGTATTAAAAAATTTTTTTTTAATGTTTATTTATTCTCAAGAGAGAGACCGAACACAAGTGAGGGGGTGGGGGCAGAGACAGAGGGAGACTCAGAATCCACACAGGCTCCAGGCTCTGAGCTGACAGAGCCTGACACAGGGCTGGAACTCCAACAAAACAGTGAGATCATGACCTGAGCTGAAGTTGGATGCTTAGCCCACTGAGCCACCAGGCACCCCCTAGGGTGCATATTTAAATAGAAAGTTGAAGCTTACAGAGAGCAGCAAGGGACTCTGCATTTTCTGGATCCATCCTCTGGGCCTGAGCATAGTACTCAGCAGCTTGCCTCTTTTCTCCCTCTAGCTTGTAAACAAACCCCAGGGCATGTAAACTCTGCACGTCTGAAGCATCCTGACTGAGTCTCTTGACAGCCAGTCTCTTCAGAGCACTTGTTAGTTTGGTACGGAGGAATGACCGGTCTCTAACTTTCAAGGCCTCTAAATAATGGTGGATGGCAGTACTTTCTGATTTACAGTGAAACTCCTGAAAGCGGCCATAATAATAGTGGATCTGATGTCTGTGATCATCAGTTATGTTCTCCCGATGAAGGACTCTCTGGAAAACCTCTTCAGCATCGCTACACTGGCCTCCCTCAGCATACATGTTGGCCAGGTCCGTGTAGGCAAACACAAACGTGGAGTCTCGTTCCACAGCTGCTTTGAAGTGAAACAAAGCCATTTCAATAAGCCTATCTACTCTCAGTTTATCCTCCCCTTTAGGCCTGTTGCACGTGCCCTTCTTGATCTGGATCATTTGTCCCCTATAGCAGAGTCCCATCTGGTGATGTACCTAGGCGTCACCTTCAAGCCCTTTTGCAAAAGTCCAAGAGCTTTGTCCCAGGGTTTTTTTCTCCTGTAGAATTTGGCTGCATAACGAAGGATGTGAGGTTGGGAGGATATCTGGTTCAGGATTTCTTCAATATACCTTTCCCCTTCAGCTTCGGCGTGTACATCTTGAAGCTTCAGTGCCAGTAAAACCTTAATGTAGGCATTATCAGGGTTCAGGGTGACAGCCTTCCTCAGCGGGCCCAGAGACAAGCTCCTTGTAGGCCCTTCTCTGTCACAGTCATCCAGCCGATACACTGTGATGGCATAACCAATGCTGAATTCTGGATTGTCAGGCTGCGCTTTCAGCTTTCAGACTGAGGGTGGGTCATTCAAGCTGGGGCAGGCCCTGGGTAGGGACCCTTGGTCCCAATGCAGTCCCAGCACTAACAGCATCATTAACAATGGAGACAACAGTGACCAGAGAGGGTCCCCAAGGAACAGGAGCTTGCAGTAGTGTGCAGATGGCAGTTAGCAAAGATTTGGCCAGGGGACACCTTGACAGTAGTGAGTGGCACGAGCTGTGGCTTGGCCTGATTTAGGGTACGTGACAGACGTTCCCTAGGCAGTTGGAGAAAGTTTTGAGTGGCGGGAACTCTAAACAAGGGACACCAGCTGAGGTTCTGCCAGTCATTTCCATGGGAGGAGTAACAAGTCCTAGAAGTCAGCTTTCAATTCAGAGACTTGTTGGTAATGCCTGGAGATGGTCATGTGTAAGCTTGACCAGAGCATTTTCAATACCAAAGAGCAGCTCTTTTTCTGGATTTGCTGCCTGCTGTTTTTCTCTGCAAGCATCCAGGCTGTTCCACACATTAGAGCTCCTGAGCCCTCAGGGTGCAGACACCTCTTCCAGAGTAGGGGAGGGGAGGGAATAGAGAGATGGTGTTAGATTATAAGACACTCTGATAACCGTGATCTCTGGGGACCGTCAAGCACACCTCACACAAACATACCCCATAATCCAGAGATTTATTTTGCATGAATGAGCTCTGCTCTCTGGCTGCAAATGATATATAGGAATACCTGGAAAGAGCTGCCTAGTAGAGAATCACCCAATTATCCAACACGTATTTACCTTCATGTTTCTCTCTCTGGGAGAGTTCGCAGTGGTCAGACTCCTTTCAGTGCCACCTGGCCTCCTCCCCAAACTCAAGCATTGTAAGATCTCATTTTTGTTAAGTCTAATAAATCTCTTGTTTTAGTTACAAGACTAAATATGTTTAGAAGATCTCATCTGTGTAGCTCTGATGTCTAGCCTTCAATGATGAAAAGTTTACTCCTTTTGATCCCTAAAGAATTTTAGTAGAAATCCAAAGGCCTGTGCAATCTGTCTTGAGGACTTGTGTTCTTGTGGATTACAGGTCCCCACCGAGAAATGCAGGCAGCCTCTAGTAGTTGGAAAAGGTACAAAGAAGGATTGTCCCTTAGAACTTTTGGAGGCAGTGTGGCTGCTGCCAACACCTTGATTTTTGTCCAGTGACACCCATTTCTGACTTCTGACCTTCAGAACTGTAAGATCCTAAATTTTTGTGGTTTTAAGCCACCAAGTTTGCAGTAATTTGTTACAGCCACAGTAGGAAATTAAAACATCCTCCCCCAAATAAATACATGGATGACAAAAGCAGCCACACTGTTTCCTTATCTCTTCCTTTTAAAACTATTGGATGAAAAAAATGTCACATTGTTTTCTTACTTCTTCCTTTTAAAATTATTGCTTGGTGTGCAACCCCATTTTAATAAAACATCACAGTCAAAGGTGATTGTTACTGATGGTCTCTCAGATCCTTTAGTATCCTTTTCATGTTTTTTTTTTAAATCAATACCAGAAAATGACTGAATAAACAGTGCTTCATATGACATAAAACAAGAGAAATTGCTTTGGAACAGTAAACATCAAACATGTATTTGTTACTCACTAGATTGTAAACTGCAGAAGGTTTGGGGAAATGTCTGCTTTTTTTTACTGAAGGGTAGCAGAGTATGCCACCCCAAAATATACCACGTTGGCATCGGGATTATTTTGAACTGAGGGCAATTGAGAAGAAGCAGGAAGAGAAACACTGTGTGCACTTCCCCTATCTGACTACAAGCAGTACAGAACTTTGTAGTGGTGTCCCCTTACCCTCTCCACCAGGAAGGAGAGATGCTGATTGCCTGAGACAACTGTAGACCCTTATCAGCCCAGAGTCACTGCTGGAGAAATCTACATAACCAACCTTTTTTTTTTTTAATTTTTAAAAATGTTTGTTTATTTTTGAGAGAGAGAGAGAGACAGAGTCAGAGAGAGATAGAGAAACAGAGACAGAGTGCAATCAGGGGAGGGGCAGAGAGAGAGGGAGACACAGAATCTGAAGCAGGCTTCAGGCTCTGAGCTGTCAGCACAGTGCCCGATGCAGGGCTTGAACAATCAAACCACGAGATCATGACCTAAGCCCCGAAGTCAGACACTCAACTGACTGAGCCACCCAGGAGCCCCCATAACAAACCTTCTTAACTAGCTCTTCTTTTCCATTAATTGCCCCAAATATTTACATTCCTACAGTTTGCCACCCTAGAAACTCAAGGTTCCTTTCCTATTTCTTATCCCTTCTCTAAAAATGCATTGTTTGTTTGTCAGGATGCTATGTAAGTCCAAGTTCTAACCACCCTTTGAGATACTCAGCACTGAGAGCTCCCATGTGTATGTGCGATGCACATGTTTATAAACCTCTGTTTGTTTATCTGTTGTTAATCTGTCATTGTCATTCTAATATGGGGTCCTGGTAGTGTAAAAAGATTTTTTCCTCCCCTGCCTCACCATATTTGGTGTCTAACACCAAAAACTATTTGTTGATAAAAAAATGAATGAATGAAACATTTTTGTCTTCTGTAAATCCAGGCCTTTATTTGCAATGAATCTATTCAACATGGTTTTTTGACCATATAACATTCACAGAGAAATGGTTCCTCTCTCACATAACAGAGATGTATATATTATGTTTTAGTATTTTCTGAATACAACCACTATTTTACCAGGTTTGAGTAATGGGTAAAAACGTGCATCACTACAGTGGACTGCTTAATATGTTTCTGAAAGTAGCAAGCAGAAACTATGGTTAGAGTTAACATGTTTACCCAAAATCAAATAAACTGTGAATATGGTTCATATTTCCATGCCCAGGGGACATGTGCCCAAGTTCCCAGAGTCCGCAGCCAGCTGCAGGGCCCGCTCATAGTACTCCAGCGCTTTATGCATTTCTCCTTGGACTTTGTAGATAAACCCAAGAATGCTCAAGCTTTCTATGTCTGATGCGTTTCTGGAAAGTTTTCTTAAAGTCAGTTTCTCCAAAGAATTAATACATTTATCCCTTGTCAGTGACACCTTTTCTATTTTTAATGCTTTTAAATAATGGATAATTGCATTGACTTCAGATTTCTTTTGAAATTCCTGAAACTGACCATAGTGGAAATGTACCTTTTGGAGTGATTCTTCGTCGAGGGATTTCAAGGAAAACAATTTTTGGTAAATGTCTTCAGCTTTTCTGTGGTTGCCAGCTTCTATGTACATACCGGCCAGGTGTATATAAGCAATCTCAAATGTGGGCTTTTGCTCCAGAGCAAATTGAAAATGAGATATGGCTAATCTTACCATTTTGTCAACATTTTCTCTATCCTGACCTCTGGGCTGCCAGTTTGCTGCTCTCTTTATTTGGATCATTTGTGCCCTGTAACAAAGCCCGATCTGGTGATGCAGGAAAGCAGAGGAGGGCGTCGCTTGCAGGGCCTTCTTTAAGAGCTGAAGAGCTTTATCCAGAGCATTTTTCCTTCGATAAAACTTGGCCGCATATCGAAAGACGTAGGTCTGCGAGGACATGTTGGTCAGTGCTTCTTCAATGTACTTTTCTCCTTCATCTTCTTGGCCCACGTCCTGAAGCTTCAGGGCAAGCAGAGCCTTGATATAGGCATCTTCTGGATTTAGCCTGATGGCCTCTTTTAGAGGCTGCAGACAAATCGACTCGCTGACCTCTGTCGATTTGTTAAAGCCGTCCAGGCGATAGGTGGTAATCGCGTAGCCGGTGCTGAATTCAGGGTTTTCAGGGTCCATGGCCAGAGCCTTTTCGAAGCAGGCCTTGGCTCGTTCGTAGTTCTTTCCTCCACACTTCAGCAAGGCCCACCCCTCCTCGCAGTCCATCTGAGGACAATCCATCCTGTAGCAGGAGGGGGTTGCAAACTTCTTACAAGCTCTGCCCACCCTGTCCAGGTAGGTCTGGGCTTCCGCCAACCTGCCCATGTGGTAATAGAGCCAGGCGTAGTTGCCCCAGGTGACCAACCTTCTCACGTCCGACTGGTCGCCGTGCTCCTGCTCGATTAAGTCTTCAGCCTCCTTCAGGCTCCCCAGGGCTTCCTGGTTCTGGCCTTTCAGGTGTTGGACATAGGCCAGCAGGTTGTGTATTCCCACATTGTACTTGGTGTCTAGGAACTCAATCTCCTCCAAGATCCTGTTCTCTAAATCCGGCATCTCACTGTCTTCAACTAGCAGCTCCCAGGTGAAGTGGCATCTCAGCTGAACCAGCTTATCTTTGACCTCATCAGCATTCTTACTGCAAAAAACAAAAACAAATTTTCTTTGTTAAGTGAGGAATGGTCAATAGAAAGAAGCCAGATAAAACATATCCTTAGGAGTTAGCCTTGGAAAGGTCATGGCTGTTTTGATTTTCTTTGGAATCCTGACGTTTCCAAGATCTGCACAGACTTTGAATGCAGTTTTCTTGGTCCCATACACTGGCTTCACCACTTTTTACCAAGTAACCTCTCTGTGTGTCAGAGTTTTGTTTGTAAAATGGGGATAGGGATAGACTCACTACACTTGAGTCTGAAGTTGGGTGAAAATGAATAAGCCTAACTATGTGAAGTATCTAGAGTACATATTACATGCTATAATGAGAGTTCCCTATTTTTCTATTCCTATAATCAGGACAGAAACCAGTTAGAAACATAGAGCCTGGGTGGCTCAGTCAGTTGAGCATCCGACTTTGGCTCAGGTCATGATCTCACAGTGAGTTTGAGCCCTGTGTTGGGCTCTGTGCTGACAGCTCAGGGCCTGGAGCTTGCTTTGGATTCTGTCTCCTCTGCCTCTCCCTGGCTCGTGCTCTCTCTCTTTCTCAAAAATAAATAAACATTAAAAAAATTAAAGCAAACAAACAAACAAAATCCCACCTCTCTCAACAAAGACAAAGAAAAGCTTGGGACCAGATAGCTTCATTGGTGAATTCTACCACATGTTTGTGTCAGGAGCACTGCTGAGCTGCCAGGCATCAAGCTTAAAGTAACAAGCCCAACCGTATATCTGATAAGGGATTAATATCCAGACTATATAAACAACGCTCACAACAACAACAACAAAATAGGTGACTAAAAAATGGCCAAAGGACTTAAAACAGATATTTCTCCAAAGAAGATACACAGATGGCCGATAAGCACATGAAAAGGTGCTCGACATCACCAATCATTAGTGAAATGCAGATCGAAAACACAAGACACCACTTCACACCCATTCAGATGGCCACCCTCAACAAAACAGAAAACAGAAAAAACAAGTGTTGGCAAGGATGTGGAGAAGTTATTAGTGTGAATGTAAAATGGGGCAGTTGCTGTTTCCACATGGTGGAATCATCATGGTGATGATTCCTCAGAAAATGAAACAGAACTGCTGTGTGATTCAGCAATGTCACTTCTGGATATGTACCCAAAATAGGCAAAAACAGAGACTTGAACAGACGATTTGCATACTTATATTCATAGCAGGCATTGTTCACAATAGTCAAAAGGTGGAAGCATCCTAAATGTGCATCAAGGGAAGAATGGCTAAACAAAGTGGTAAATACATACAGTGGCATGTTATTCAGCCTTAAAATGGAAGGACATTCTGTCCCCTGTTCCAACATGGATAAGCCTTGAAGACATTGTGCTAAGTGAAATAAGGCAGTCACAATTAGCCGCTTATTGTATGCATCCCTGTATATGAAATATCCACAGTGGGCAAATCCACAGAGAGAAAGCAGATTAATGGTTGCCAGGGCCTGGGGTGAAGGATGAGTGGGGAGTGACTGCTTCAGGGATACAGGGTTTTTCCACTCAGGTGAGGAAAATGTTCTTGAAGTGGATACTGGTGATGGCTGGACAACATTGTGAATGCACTAAATACCACAAAATTGTACACTTAAAAAATAGTTAAAATGGCTAATTTTATCATATATAGATCTTATCACAATGAAAAATCATACTAGTAACCTAAACAGAAAATCTACAAATGATATATATATTTTTTCATTAGTACATGTTGAAATAAACACAAAATCATTAAAACATAAACACCAATTAGAATGCCATCTGAAATAGTCTCACAAACCCTCCACTGGTACACTTTAAGAAACATGGGTATAGGAGTGAAATCGGACATCACTGAGTAGAAACTCTGGCTCATGTCCCAGCTCTGTCACTTACTGTCTGTGTGATCTTAATGTTTCTAAATCTAAGGTTCATTATAGCAAAATTAGTGTGTTATGAGTACCTGCTTCATAGGTGTCTTTTGAGGGTTTTTAAAATAATTAAATAAATTTACATAATAATCTGAATTTTTAAAAATTTATGTATTTATTTTGAGAGAGACAGAGACAGCATGAATGGGGGAGGGCGTGGGGAAAGAATCCTAAGCAGGCTCCATAGGGTCAGCGCAGAGCCTGACGCAGGGCTCAAACCCATGAAGCTGTAAGATCCTGCCTGACCTGAGCCGAAACCAAGAGTGGGATGCTTAACTGACTGAGTCCCCCAGGTGCCCCGTAATTTACATAATAATTTTAGAAGCCAGGCTTACACTTAATAAGCATTTAGGAAGTGATAGCTACTTTATCATGATTATCATTATTATTTTCCTTATCAGTGACAACCCACTGTTGTCTGTCAATGGACCTAGGAGGAGGGTTGTAATTATGCATTTTCTAGAACTTTTGCCCCTTCAAAATTCTGCCCACTGGAGCACAAAATGGAAATTTGCAAGTCAATATCAATTTTTTAAAAATCTGTTGATATTAAGGGTTATTTAATTCAAGATTCAGTTTGGACAGCATAGAAATTCCCACATTAGGCTACACAACTGTGGTCCAGCCCCACGTACAGGAAGGTATCTGCAGACCACTGGCTTCCCCAGGGGAGAGGTAATCTGCTAATCTTAAATGCAGTCATCCTGAAAAGTCCTGACATAGGAGCCCAGCAGCCACAGATAGTGCGACCAGAAGTCTACAGAGGAGGGCCTTGCTCCCTAGACAGTGAGCTCCCCCTACCGCATGCCCGCAGTACTTTCCTCAAGACATCCGGGAGAGTCTGGGGCTGGGGCTCACATGGCTGTGGGGGGTCCTTTTCCCCCACGGTGAGGAGCCAGCAGAAAGCAGTGTCCCTTTCCAGACAAACTGTCCATTCCCTCCCTTGGTCAGAGAGAAGGGAGTTTGGAAGAGAATTTCAGAGACTGGGATCGTTTTCTCCCTTCCTACAAAACTCTTTTCCTGCATCTCTCTGCTTCTATGGGCTTTATTATGAGGTAAGCTTCCTCAGGGTGATGAAAAAGAAAAAAGGAAAGAAGAGAAAAAGAAAAAGCCCAAATTAATGAACACTCAGTCTCCAAGCAGATGCTTACCTGGAAGAGTAAGGAAATTGGACATCACTGAAATCAAGTCTTTTGAGATAGTATTGATTACCATGGTTTTCCAGAACTTTAGCCTGACAGACAGAGAAGCAGAGAAGTCCTTACCTCATGGTTGCCACTTCTGTTCTGCAGGACTTGTTCAGCTGTGGGCTCCTCTGAGATCCAGCCAGGAGACTGGGGTTTCAGGATGTGAGCCCCACCACAAGGCTAAATAAGAAGGATAAACAGTTCATGATGTAACCTGTGGGTGTGTTGTTGCCAAGTTAGACTGGAAACCGAGATGAAAACTGAAAGTGGAAAGTGAAACTAGTGAGCAGAGTTCCTGCTTGGGGAAAAGGAAACTGAGAAGAGGCNCTCTCAGGCTCTGCCTGGCCTTGTGTAGAGCTGGGAGTGTGGCAATGCCGGACCCTAGAGCCTGGAGAAGCTGGCTTCGGGAACTTGCCACACTCATGTCCCACATCTGTGCCTCTGTTTGCTTATCTGGAAACAGAAAACATCCCTTTCATGGCATAAAATTCTGCAGCTCTCCAAGCTTGAGTCTTACTTAACCCAAATCTGCTGCTGTTGTCTGAGAGGCTGTGTTTTACCAGTTCTTCTCTGCCTTTGTTTTTTGCATACCCTTCCTGAGAATGGCCAGTGACAGTAAGAGCCTGTACCCTCTTCCTTGTTCGTTGGAACAGAAAAAGTGTATGTGCTAGCATCTTGAGACTTCAGACAGAACACGTTACGCCTTAATGACGGTATTTTTAATGCCCTCTATGGTAGTCATCTAAAATGTCCTTACTCAGCAGATATGACTCTCATAGCTGCTCAGGAGACTGTCCAGTTCTGGGGGTGCCCATGGCACCAGGCTTGGCATCCCTCGTCCTGGCCCACGTCACTGTCTATGCTCAGGGTGTCTGTGATAACAGGGCGATGAGAACGGTGCTGACACTGGGGGTTAGGCTCCTATTAGTGGTGTCTGCCAAGTCCCTGTTTCTTCCCACTTTTCACTGGAAATTGTCCCACCCTCCTGATACATGCCACAGAGTGAGGGTTCTCCAGCTGCTTTCGCAAAGCAAGTTTATCCCCAACCACAGTTAATTTAGTCCTAGGAAAGCTCCCTGTTGAGATGAATGTGAACAGCGAGTCCTGAAATGGAGAATTGCTAGGGGTCCCAATATGGAGCTGAGAGATCTTTATGAAAATGGGAGTTTATGCATGTCCACCCCCGAGTGGAGACTTGTAGTAGACTCTAAGTCTAAAGTTCTTTCTCGTCCAGCAAGAAAGTGGATGCAGGATTAAAGTACGAGAGATGGCTAATGTCCAGGAAAAGACAGGAGCCCCAAACAAAGGTCCTTGCTCCATATGTATTAAGATCAGAAGGCTTACAAATGTGGTGGGCTTGCACAAAGAGACAATGAACCTGTGAACATTAACTCGTGGGCATGAGGGAAAGGAGGTTTTGAAGATACATGGTGTTTGGGGTTTGGGTCAATATAAAACAAAATTCTGACCCCAGGCAGATGGGCAGATGGTTGTTAAAGGCAAACTTGAGGCAACATCTGTTTAATTTAGTTAGCCTAGGGGAAAAGACACAGCAAGTAACCTCAGGGTTAACAAGGCACCTTTCTTTTGCTAATCAGCTCCGCTGTGGACAGCTTCACCCACAGCAGTCTATAGCCCTATTTACATGTTTACCTAATTTGGTCCTTCCTTCCTGTGAAAGCAGCTTTCTGCTATAGTACTAAACTGGGAGGCGTTTTCACCCTGAAAACCTAATCTTACTTAACTCATATACCTTGTATTAGGGCCTTTGCCCCCCTCTCTATTCTGGGGGCCTTGGCCCCACCTTCTTTATACTGCAGCCTTGGCCTAGCCCTCTCTATGCTTATTTACCTAATCTTGTTTACCCATACTTGGGTGTGAGCATCCTATGGCTTTGTAATTCTTTATGCCTTGTTAACCCATCAGTGCAAGCCCAGGGAGCTCCTAAACTTATTCCCCAAAGAGCTGGAACTCTCAAACCTGGGCCTTAACCACAGAACCATGGGCTGGAACATTTCTATGTATCAGATAGTCAGCTCACATGTCGTCAAAATCAATAATTATTCTTTCAAAACAACTTGTGGTTTTTGCCTTTAGAAACTCCTAATTTCTTCCCCCAGTCATTTGATCCCTCTCAAAAATATCTTCCAAGCTGCAATCCCCAAGACCCGAAATAAATGCATTGCTTTTTTTTTTTACAGCCTGAGTCTGAGATCTGTTGACATTCTGTGGTGTCAGAGAAGTGAGATCCAGAGTGACTGCCTTCTGTTCCAAGCCACAGTGGGCACATGTGAGGTAACTGCAGGACACCATTGTTCTCCACCGTGTCCCTTGGCAACCTTGTTCTTGGTGGTAAGTCCTCCTGGGCCCAAACCTCCTCCGATTTTGGTGGAGGTTGAGACCGTTGTTTGGGTGTCCTCTGCTGCTGCTGGTTTCTGTCTTCTCTTATTTCTGAAGGGAGGATTCTGTTTTCACTCTTTTTGAATAGAAGATTCGGTTTTAGCTTCTTGATGAGTACTCTGTTTGGGGAAATCATTCTTCTATGGGGCTCCTGATAACCAGCCCCCTGCTGGAGCTCCTGCAGGATTTATGTTTAAGGAACATGGCCCTTCATGCTGTAAAAATGTTTGCCCTGTTAAGACTCACATTCCCCGGGGTGATTTAAAACCTCATTGACCAACATGGGGCACTTTTGAGAGCCCATACTTAGGTTACTTGCATGCACAACTGAAAAGGGGTTATAAAACCAAACAAAATGAGTGGAGAGCTTATTTTAAAACTGGAGATTCCAAAAGAAACACTGGAAAGGTTGCTTCCCTTCAGGCACTAAGTCTACATTCCCGGCAGCTAATTCAGACCCTTCTAAGAGGCTCTCAAATTTAGAAGAATCAGTGTTGCCTCTCAACACCTTGCTCCTCTTCCTCTGTTCTGCACCCACCCCTGCTGCTCCCACCCCTTCCCCACCCCTTCTTCCCACCCTCTCTCTCCCACTCTCCATATACATTTCCTAGATGAGCTGGACGGCCCTTCCGTTATGACTATCCAGAGCTTCGTGTAGATCCTGCAAGCATCCAGGCTCCTTTCCCAGTTAGATCTAAGGAAGGAGGCCCTGAGACTTCAGTTCCTTATGCTCCTTGGACTAAGGCAGAACTGTGAGCCATTACCAAGGACTTTCCCGATGCCTTTGAATACCCTCTAGGATTCGCTAAAGAATTCCATGTAGTTAATTAGACCTAGGAGCCTGGTTATTCTGACCTTTATCAACTTGTCCACATGCTTTTAAGTGAGGATCAGGCAAGGGAATGGATTTAAAAAGTAGGTCACACAAAGCCTTTTGATAATTTTTCTAAGTGAAAAGCTGTAGACAAAACAGAAGCTAGCTAAAAATCTACATAAAACTACTCCTGAGATTTTTTTCCAGAGAGTATAGATTGGGAAAAAAAAATCAACAATGTACTCAATGGCCATATAAATCTTTTTTTAAAAAATTATTGTGATAGAGTAAACAAACAAAAATTTACACAGGAAATTTCTTTTTATTTAACTCTACCCTTGTTACTTAAAAGACAAAATTGGCTCTAATAGCCTAAGAGCCCTCTCCACTCTAAGGAGAAGAATGCTCATATGACAGAATAGGGCAGCTCCAGGGATAAGGGACTCCTTCCTTCTACCCAGTACCTTAGGGGGAATAGATCTTGTTATTGGGAATGAGGCGACATGAGCTCTTACAGATACAGGAGCAACACTGGCAGTTCTGAACCCCACAAGCCTCCCCTTCCCTGACTTTGGACTCAGGAACGCTGCACATGGCAGGGATGTCTAATACCGCATGACACTTTGTAGATCCTTACCTGTCCCCTTTCAGCTGGAGTCCTTCCAGGGCACACACCCATTCCTTCTGGTCCCTACAGCTTCTATTTACCGGTTAGATTACAGTGATTTTCTTGACATTTATCAGGCACACAATTCCTTCTCGCAAAAGGGGAACACATTTTTGCAAACAGCAGAACAACCGTTACACATAGAAAATTCAACTTCACTTCTGGATTGTGAAATTTCTTTGTATAGTTTCTAGGGCAGGACTAAAGGGCCTTAGAGCAAGTGTCCCCAGAATATGCCACTTTGGCACGTGGACTGTTTTGAGCTGAAGGCGATCGAGCCCCTGTGGGCTCAAGAGAAATAACTGTTACCTTCCTGCTTGTCTCACTCCGTATGCCTGCCCAGGACATGCACGTTGTCAGTTCCTCTTTTGGCCATTTCTGGGAGTGACTCTGGATCTTAGGAAGTTGATATCCTTTGCATCCTCTCTGAGGATCTATCTTACACCCAGAGGGTGGTTATTTAGCATTGCCAGAAACATTTACTGTTTGTCCCGGCTGGAAGTGGACAAGAACATTTTAAGTAGCTCTGAAGTCAAAAGTTGGCCAGATTGGGAGCTGATGTTCAGAGCCTGCTAGGAAGTTTGTGTGTGTGTGTGTGTGTGTGTGTGTGTGTGTGTTTTAAGGCCTTCTGTCCTAAGTTACAGTTAGAACTGCATACCCAAGGGGAAAGAAGCAAACTGAGGAACTGAGGATAATGTAACTGCATAGGCGGGTCAACTTATGATGCAATTTAAGTCACAACCCAATTCTTTGAGGAACTGAGTGCAACTGTGCTTTTGTAAACCGATGAGTTCTGCATTATCATACCCATCTCTGAACAAGAGCTCTAAGGTCTCTGCTTGCATTTGTCTGCCTTGTAGACATGTGGTCTTTTCTACCTCTGGATGAAATTGCCAGAATGAATGTGTAGAAGAGCTCTGTTTAATTGGCTTAAAGACTATTAAGTGCTTATATATATGTAGTATTCATAATAATTCTCAAAAATATAATAGCAATTAATCCGAATAAGTTGCAAGGTCATATGGCCTAGGATTCATCTTTAATCAAGAAAAGCTAATTGTGGTTTATTGGTTTAATTAAAAGCAGGCACATTTTCAGAGTAGCCAGCATTAGATGAAATGCGGGTAAGCAACATTCTCTACCTGGATTTACTAAGGTCATATTATCTCTGTTACATAATTTGTCAGCAAGAAAGGTAATTTAAAGGTGGTGGTTAGTTGTTTAATGTCTTGTGAAGTGTTATTGACTAATCTAAACATAATTATTAAGAACAAGTGAATTAAATAGATGTGAGTAAGATAATATTTATAAACTAGATTTCCAACAATATTAATGTCTTCAGAAATAATGTCCCCAAATCTTTTTGATAACTGAAAATCCTAGAGTTTTGCTAAGTTAAATTAGATGATGGATAGTCATTAAATATTTAGATCATTTCCAAATAAGATAAGATAATACACTGAGACAGATGCTGATTGCTAAGTATAAGTTTATTTGCTTTTGGTTTTTAATTTTTACAGAGAAACTATATATATATTTTTTTTCTTCTGGTTTTTAATTTTTAGATATGTATATATTAGAATATTTAGGTCTATTAATAAATAAGTGTTACAAAAATAATTAAAATTACTGTGAGGGGGACTATACTTCTAGAAAGTTTATAAATTTGCCAGGCCATCAGGCGCCTGAGTGTCTCAGGTGGTTAAGCGTCTGACTTCAGCTCAGGTCACGATCTCATGGTTTGTGAGTTTGAGCCCCATGTCAAGCTCTGTGCTGACAGTTTGGAGCCTGGAGCCTGCTTTGGATTCTGTATCTCCCTCTCTCTCTCTGCCCCTCCCCTGTTCATGCTCTGTCTCTCTCTTTCTTTCAAGAATAAATAAACATTAAAAAATTAATTTCTCCTCTTTTTAGCTAGTTACCTATTGGACATTGGAACCCTCTTATGCTTGGGATTACAAATTGTGCCGTTAATCATGGTCTTAATTTGTGCCCTATTCACCGTCTTCAGACTATTTGTGTCATGCATTTCTTATTTCTTTTTGCTGTTTCTTCCCAAAATGTTGTGATGATAGCTCAGAGACTAGAAATGATTGACCAAACCTTCCCTCTTGACATCTTTCCTCAACTGACAGATAAATATGGCTGAGGATGATGCCCAAGATCCACTTCCCTGAACCTCCCTGTTGCTCAAATGTAGCCATTGTCCTTAGGTCAACAACTCCTGCACACACGTATTTCTCTCCTCTGTGGGACATGACATACCAGAAATGAACCTTCCTGTGATGAAGGACCCAAAACATAAAAATTAATCATCAGTGTTTCCTGAAAATTTATTGATCATCAATGCTTTCTGAAGAAAGATCTTGATCAAAAAGAGGCAATGTGAACAGAGTTACAAAGTGGAGCTAAGGGTTACATAATGGAGCTCCATTAGGGAAATGGAGGGGTTTATTTTGGTTTTGTTTTGAAGCCTCAGCTTGAAATTTCTTAAGAGGAACTTTGGCCACAGCAACTTTTTACTTGACATGTCACTGGAGGCAAGGGAAGCAAAAGCAAAAATGAACTATTGGGACTTCACCAAGATAAAAGCTCCTGCACAGCGAAGGAAACAATCAGCAGAACTAAAAGGCAATCAATGGAATGGGAGAAGATATTTGCAAATGACATATCAGATAAAGGGTTAGTATCCAAAATCTATAAAGAACTTATCAAACTCAACACCTGAAAATCAAATAATCCATCCAGCAAAGAAATGGACAAAAGACATGAATAGACACTTTTCCAAAGAAGACATCTAGATGGCTAATAGACACATGAAAAGATACTCAACATCATTCAGCATCAGGGAAATACAAATCAAACCACAGTGAGATACCACCTCACGCAGTCAGAGTGGCTAAAATTAACAAATCAGGAAACAATAGATGTTGGCAAGGATGCAGAGAAAGGGGAACTCTTTTGCACTGCTGGTGGGAATGTAAACTGGTATAGCCACTATGGAGAACAGTATGGAGGTTCCTCAAAAAATTAAAAATAGAACTACCCTACAACCCAGCAATTTCACTACTAGGTATTTATCCAAAGGATACAAAAATGCTGATTCCAAGGGGCACATGCACCACAATATTTAGAGCAGCATTATCGACAATAGCCAAATTACGGAAAGAGCTCAAATGTTAAGCAACTGATGAATGGATAAAGAAGGTGTGGTATATATATTTACAATAAAATATCACTCGGTGATCAGAAAGAATGGAATTTTGCCATTTGCAACAACATGGATGGAACTAGATGCTGTTATGCTAAGCGAAACAAGTCAGGCAGAGAGAGATAAATATCATATGATTTCACTCATATGTAGAATTTAAGAAACACAGCATATGAACATAGGGGAAGGGAAGGAAAAATCAGATAAAAACAGCGATGCAAACCATAAGAGACTCTTAAATACACAGAACAAACTGAGGGTTGCTGGAGGGGAAGTGGGTGGGGAGATGGGCTAATAGGTGATGGACATTAAGGAGGACACTTTGGGATGAGCACTGGGTGTTGTATGTAAGTGATGGATTGCTGAATTCTACTCTTGAAATCATTATTACACTATATGTTAACTAACTTGGATTTAAATTAAAATAATAAAAAAGAAAGAAAATAACTCAAATAAAATCATTAATTAAAAAAAGAAAAAGAAATTTGTTAAGAGGAGACAATTAGACTCGCTTCCCTAGAAAGCTGGATCTGAGAAGTGTTGGACCTGTTGTATATATTTGGGTACCATTGTCAGCCATGTTTTTTTAACATGGCCTGAAAATAAAAACAGAAGAAGCTTATTGACAGAGAAGAACATCAAGTGGTTGAGATGAGAGAAACAGAGAACTGAAGTAAGAGATGGAAGGTTCTGATGATCCCTTTTGTCTACAGCTTTACCATCAAGAGTCAAGGGGCAAGGACCATGTGCAGGGGCTTGTGGGGCTTTCAGGTGAGTACAGAATTGTATGAAGTCAGACAACACCAATGACTGTAGGCCTGGGATCTTACTGATGGGTGTTCCTAGTGGTGCAAGCACTTAGCAGCAGTGTTTGGAGCCAGATCTGTCTTGTACCCTAAAGGAGAGCTTCAGGTCATCATTGCCTGTCATGGAGGTTGGTGGCTGGATTCTGGATGACTGTGCAGAAAAGGGAGAATTGAGGGAGGGTGTAGCCCCATTTTCAATTAGCCTCCTAAATATAGAAAGAATCTACTGTAAAATATAAAACCTAACTCTTATTTCAAAGTGCTCAGGATTCTGGTGGTTACTTTTGGTTTCAGCTTGACAGAAATAAATAATCCACCTGGTTCAGGAATGAAGGAAATGGCCAAATACCAAGAATGCCTCTTAATCCCTGGTCACTTGGACAGGAGGCAAGAGCAAGATGTTGTGGTTTGACAAAAGATTTCCCAGCTCATCTCCCATTTCAGCCCTCACCAGTAATATAAGCCTCCATGGAGGCATCCTGAACTAGCCAGAAAGTTCTGTACAAATAAAACTTCTCAATACATAAGACACATTTATCCATGTGTTCTGATAAATGCTCAGGCCATAAACAAATGCTGAACTACATGCATTAGAAAAGCTCTCTTTTTGGGGGGAGAAAAGTGTCTTTGGCATTCTTGTGGAGAAAAGCAATTAGGTTTGTAATTTTCCAAATGCACTAGATAGAATGCAGAGAAGCAGACAGAACGTTTATGATCTTGTGATCACTGTGAGTTTGGCAATGGTCCCAGTTCTAATGGGTGCTGACTCAGAGTGAATAGGTAATTCAGAATCTTGCCCATGAGTGACACTAGACAAAGCAGAGAGGAAACAGCCAATAAAGTACACATGCATGCGTGACTGTGTGTGTGTGTGTGTTCAGTTAGGAAAGAAATCAAGAACTGGAGAAAATGAAACTTAATGGAAAATGAAATTTCAGTATCGGAAACCAGGAAAGTGACACTGGCCCTGTGTGTATGTTTTAAAACCAAAGTATATCATGAGTTCATCTACTGATTCAAGCTTATAAGAGTTTTACTCAACCTAATTGTGTATCTCTTCTCCTGAATGGAGTATCTAACTGATACCCATATTCATCTGCTGTATTCCACAATGGGTAACAACAGCCTCAGAGTAACAAAATGCACAAAGCAACCTTCAAAATGACTGCTGAGTAGAGTTTAAGGTTTGTTTTTTTTTTCTGCCGCTTTTTTTGTCCATAAGATCTAATCCTTCTAAAATTGTAGAGTCAAATTACAGTGCACGAAAAGTCCCTGGGGGGTGGGGGTGATGCTGACCTTCAATGTATGGGTTCCAGGGCCTTGGCACCCTCAGGAAGTTCTTTGTAGGGGGAGCACTGTAAGAAGAATCTGCGGGAACTTATCACCACCCTGAAGGCTGTGAAAACCGGGCAGACACTGAGGTGGTCTGTGTGCCCCCTCCAACTGTCACATGGACCTCACCCCCGGTAGGGGTCCTGAGGCTGCGCAGAGTGACACAGGAGCCTTCCCTGGGGTGATTAGACCTGGCATGAGTCACACGGGCTGTCCTGGTCAAGTGAGGTGAACTGATGGGACAGAAAGTGGCCCACATACTTGCAGAGGGACTGGGAGTGATTGCCTGCACAGGGAGAAGCTACATGAGAGGGAAGCTGGTGTCACGGAGAAGGTCACTGTGGATGACGCTAAGGACCAGAGCAAAGTTGTCCTGGCCTCTGAGCCTCTGTGGGCCTTCGGCCCTAGCAAGACCGCACCGCCCCGATGGGCCGAGGAAGTGCACCAAGCTCCAGGGCTGGCTTCTGTCCAATGCTGATGCAGTGGCTCTGAGCATCCGGCTTATTTCTGGAGGCTCTGTGATGGGGACAGGCAGCAAGGAGCCAGCAAGCCCGTCTGCTGTGGGTGGCTTCCGCGTGGCTGGTGCCCCCTGCAAGGCCAAATTGGAGGACATCACCAGTGACACACAGTGCACCCCATCCATGTCCCTGACTCTGCCCACTCAGCCAGGGACAAGTTGGCACAGAGGCCCAATCCCTGCTCTCTCCACTGACCCGAAAGCTGCACATGCTTCTGGGTGGGGGCAGCTCATGGCCTAATCCAAGGCGCAGCCCTTCTTTACTATGTCCGCCTCACCCTGTGATGCTCTGCAGGGCCTCTCCCTTCTCTGCCTACTGTAATGGTTAGGACAGAAAGTGTCACCAAGGCAGCTTCTCCTCGGCTGGGAAGTGGAGGGGGTGGAGATCACTCGTGGGTCCCTTCAGTCCCTAATGAGAGCAGGAGAGCAAAGCCAGCTGTGAGGCCATGGGCTGCGAGGAAGCCTGTCCCCACTCAGAGACCAGGGTACCTTTCTGTCCCACGGTGCACAAGGTCCCATGCCAGGGGAAGACAGACACCTGGCGCTTCAAGCAAATCACTTGGAATATTTTCTCATCGTGTGTGGTTTCATCCTCTAGCCTATATATATTTTGGCTCATTTGCCTCATTTTGGTGTACTTTTATATATGGCTTTTTGACCTTTTTATCCTGACAGTTTTGTTTTGAACATCATCAGAGAAATGTTGAGAGGATTTTACAACAAACACTAATATACTCAACCACCTAGATCCTACAGTAACATTTTACACATTAGCTTAATTGCATGTCTATTCATCCATCCAGTCTCCATCCATTAACTTACCTTAGTTTTTGTTGTGTAAGAAGGCAATTCGCTGATACAACATGTCAGCATGCATACTGTGATGACTTTAGTCACATCTCATTTACAAGAAAAAGATAATATTCTTGGTCTAGTAGGGTTTTTTCCTGCTGCTTAAATATAATAAATAAATAAATTCTTGGTTTAGGAGTGACAAAGTTGGAAAGGGTGTCTTTGGCCTACCATAATTTAGATTTCTGGCTGACTCCCTTGTATTGTAGTTTTAATTGAATTTTTGCATTTTTATTTTTACATGTCAAGCATTCATTCACTTGCTATTATCAATGTAAGTTTTAGACTTGTCTGAAATATCTTGGGATGTAAGGAGTCCATGCCTACTAAAAAAAGAAAAGGTAAAGCTATTTTCTTTTTTTTTTTGCTGTACAATTTTATTTTATTTTTTTTTAAAATATTTTATTGTAAGATAAAGCTATTTTCTAGTTGCAATTGAAATTTAGGATTCTAAATTGGGCTGCAAAGCCCAAGTTCCACTCCTCCTGTGATTCCTCGGCTCTGGGAAACCCACAGATGTTTAGTGAGCCTGTGGTTCAAATATGTTACTGGCATGTTCAAGGCAGCCTTCATTGCCATGAGCTCCTTATCCATTTCTAAAGTCTGAAAACCATGAACGACCATTAGTTACATGTCAAGTACTCTCTTGGGACACGGATATGACAGATTTCCTCTTTTTGTGTGACTTGCCAGCTAGATGGAGAGACAGATTCATGGGTATTTAATTTTAACAAAAGCAGTACACGTTGGTTGCTTTATAATCACAAAGGAAGGATTCTTTCTCTCTCCCTGAAAACACCTTCTTGGGTTAACTCTTAATCTGTCAGCTGAATTGTTTTACAGAATCATAGTCCTGTTGGCTCCCCACTTAGAGAGAATACTTCTAAGAAGGTATGCTGTGGCCGCGTCTGGCCCTGGAGGTTTTGAGGCTACTGATGCAAAGGTGCAATGATGCTGGCTGCCCATGCTAAGGCTTCCAGAAGGATTGTCAAACCAGCACTTGTATCTCAAGTCACAGTAAACCTGCAGAAGCAGATAAGAGGAACATGTAACTGTGAAAGTGCCAGCCAACCACCATATTAGGACTCTGGATATGGGACATTTTACATGACAGGGGCCTTGCTATGTGGATTATTGCCTTAGTGTCTGGTCAGGCATGAGTTTGTTTTAGGTGGCTTGGCATTTATACCCACCAAATGTTGTCAGTTGTTCCATGGTCTGTAGGTGAGATCTAGCCCCTCACTTTTCCTAGGACAGGCAAGATACCACCTAGGGATTAGACTCAAAGAAGCAGAGGTTCAGAGTTGGATTAGACCCATTTCCCCTCAGTGAGTTGGCTTATTGGGTACTCCTGCTGGTGCCAAAATTAGAAGGAATCCAGGTATTCTTCAGCAAGTGAAGGGATAAACAAAATGTGGTACATCCACACAATGGAATACTGTTCAGCAGTTAAAACAAATGAGCTCTCAAGCTAAAGGAGACATGAAGGAACATTAAATGCACATTGCTATGTGAAAGAAGCATCCTAAAAAGGCTATATCCTATATAAATCCAACTTCATCACATTGTGGAAAGGGCCAAACAATAGGAATAGTAAAAAGATCAGTGTTTGCCAAGGCTTTAGGGGAAGTGGAAATGTTGGAGCACAGGGCATTTTTACGGCAATGTATTTCTTCTGATGATAGAGCAATGGTAGATGGGTGAGGTTGTGCTCAGTACAAAGAGTGAGCCCTAATGTAAACTATGGACTTTAGTTAGGAATAATGTATCAATATTTGTTCATCAGTTGGAGCTAATATACACATGAATGCAAGATGTTGATAATAGAGGAAGCTTTAGGAGGGGTGAGGGTGTGGAGGAGGGAGGTATACTAAAATGCAGTACTTTCTGCACACTTTTCTATATGCCTAAAAGGGCTTTAAAAATTGAGTTTATTAAGTGAAAAAAAAAAAGACTTGCAATAAGGGAGGGAGACAGTTCTGATCTTAAGACCTCCTAATGTCTGAAAGGTTTAGTCAGAAGAGGGCTTTTCTTTTATATAGACCTACAAACAAGGCTAGAAACTAGGTGTTCTAGAAGCTTCTAGAAACTGGGTGTTGGGGAGGAGGGGAGAAAGTGGAGAGACCAGTAAATCTCTTTCCTTGTTGTCAGCCAAGCTTTGAAAGAGATTGTTTGGCCTTCCAATGCTTGTTTGGCTTTGGGGGTGAGTCAAATTTAAGGGTCTTGTGGGGAAGGAGAGAGATTTGGCCAAGTTAAATTTATAGGCCTTCTGACTTACAGCAATGGACAGATCATCTAAGCAGAAAATAAAAAAGGAAACAATGGCTTTAAATGACACACTGGACCGGATGGACTTAACAGATACATACAGACCATTTCATCCTAAAGCAGCAGAATACACATTCTTCTGGAGTGCACATGGAACATTCTCCAGAATAGATCACATACTGGGTTGCAAATCAGACCTCAACAAGTACAAAAAGACTGAGATCATACTGTGTGTATTTTCAGACCACAATGCTATGAAACTTGAAACCAACCATAAGAAAAAATTTGGAAAGACAACAAATACTTGGAGATAAATGAACATCCTACTAAAGAATGAATGAGTTAACCAAGTAGTTAAAGAGGAAATTAAAAAGTACCTGGAAGCCAATGAAAATGAAAATGCCACAGCCTCAAACCTCTAGGATGCAGCAAAGGCAGTCATAAGAGGGAAGTATATAGCAATCCAGGCCTTCCTAAAGAAGGAAGAAAGGTTTCTGATACACAACCTAGCCTTATACCTTAAAGAGCTGGAAAAAGAACAGCAAATAAAACTTAAAACCAGCAGAAGATGAGAAATAATAAAGATTAGAGCAGAAATCAATCAAAACCAAAACAAGCAAAAAAACAAAAAACAAACAACCTGCCAAATACCCCAGTAGAAGAGATCAATGAAACCAGGAGCTGGTTCTTTGAAAGAATTAACAAAATTGATAAACCTCTAGTCTGTCTGATTGAATGTAGGGGCATTTTGTTCTGATTGATCATGGGGACACATAATTCAGCTGATCATTGAGGAGAGGCAGGTTGGGAATTTGGAAAGTCTGTGGCCTCAACAAAGGGAGACAGGGGGCCCATGGCAAATTTTATCTAAGTAATATGGAAAAGGGTGTGTCTCTGCAGTTTGACAAAAGATCACAAGAGAAGTTGAACTGGACAAGTTTATTCCTCACAGGTCCTGATGCCACATGATAGGGACATCAAGGCAGGTTGCAGGCAGAGAGGAAGAGAGACGTGATAGAGACCATTATCATGGGCCATGAGTGAATTGCTTTGGAGTTCTGGGCCTAGGTCTAGAATGTCCCTTCAAACCCAAAAGAGTGGGGTTTTGGTCAGCTTCACAGGGACTTCTCTGAGGAGAGGAGGGCAGAAGGGAAAGGCCCTGGGAGCCTGGGAAGGTTGTTGCTCAGATGGGCTGCTGGGGAAATCATATCAGGAACCCACATGTGCTTGTAATTCCGCAGGCTGCTATCTTGGGCATGCACTTGCACACGAAGGCTAATGTTAGTTCAATGCCCCACTCAGACTCCTTGGCCATAAACAAAATGGATACTAAGACAGCAATACCATGGAGTAGCTTAGCTAAAGTCTCCACATTCTCAGACACCAAGGTTGGGGGATGGACAGATTTTTTGACTGTAGCTTTTGTCTAGAAGCACAGCTCAGGTAAAGTTCGGCATTGTCAACATCATTCCAGGCTGTCGTGTGCTTAGTGCGGCCAGCTCCCACTTCAGAGACCTCTGGCCTCCTGGGCTCCACGTGTTCACGGAGACAGAAGACACTGCACGAGGCCATGAAATTTTAGAAAACTTTATAGATGGCTCAGTCGGTAAAGCCTCCAACTTCCTCTCAGGTCATGATCTCACGGTCCGTGAGATGGAGCCCCGCATTGGGCTCTGTGCTGACAGCTCAGAGCCAGGAGCCTGCTTCGGATTCTGTGTCTCCCTCTCTCTCTGCCTCTTCCCCACTCATGCTCTGTCTGTCTCTCTCAAAAATAATAAGTAAACATAAAAAAATTTTTTTAAAAAGGAAAAATTTACTGACATGATGTCAGCAAATTCATTATGTCAGGTTTGAATATGAGCTGAAGGGAATTAGGTCTGCCAGTGACTTATCAACGCTGTGTGATGGTATATAAGCCTTAGTCATCTGGCATCCCAGGAAGCCATGTTTTCCTTGTGAACTCCTGCATGTATGTATGTAATTAGACCTATTTTCTGCTCTTGTCAATTTGACTCATGGGTCCAGCCATTGAATATAGGAGGGTAATGGGAGAAAGATTTTTCCTCCCCTTCCCTCTGGAAGCTCTAGCTCTAGCCACCCCTTTGAGTTATGCATCCCTGAACTCCCTCATTTGTGTGGATGTACCAGTTAATAAACAGCTATTTTTCTCTTGCTAATCTTTCTTTTGTCAGTCTAATTTGCAGGGCTCCTATGCAGAGAACCTGGCAGTGTAAGGGAGAAAGATTTGTTTTCTTCCCTTACACTATAATAAAACTTACCTGTAATCATGGCTGCATGCTGAGTCTGTGAGTGCCGTTAGCATATGGGCAAACCTGAGGGTGGCTGTGGGTCCCCTCACTCCATGCTTAAAGGACCCTGACTCACTGAAACATGCTGAAAGCATTGTTTGGGAAAAGGAAAAGTAAAGGGGTAGATACCTGGGGTGCCTGGTGCCTGTGGAGTCATTGGTGACATTCATATATTGTGCAGAAAAGGGTTGATATATCAGGCCTTAGACTATGATTTTCAGAAAGACCTGCTTGCAAGGTTTGTCCTAGGCTGACATCTGGGAACTTGGATTTTTGGAACGTTCCGATCATTCCCTAACCGATCAGGCTAATTTTCTCTGCCTAAACAGTTTGTGCAAACTATGTGGTTAATGTCGACACCTGCTTTCCTTCTGGGAGTCTGGAATTCTGATGTGTGCTAAGCAGGGGATGCCTGTGTGGCTGGTCCCCAGTACAACCCTTGGGCACTGAGTCTCCAACTAGCTTCAGATGTGTTCGATGCTGGAGGAATTAAGCACATCCTGTTTGATTCTACTGGGACAGAACTCTGGGAGATTTGTGCCTGGTTTCTTTCACCTTCACCCCATGAACTCTTTCCCTGTGCCAATTTTGCTTTTGTTGTATCCTTTTGCTGTAATAAGTCTAATACACGAGTATGACTGTAAGTTGAGTCCTGTGAGTCCTTCTAGTGAATCACCGGACCCCTGTGGTGTCTTGGCGACTCTGATGCCAAATTCCTAGAATTCTCATTGGAAAACACAATACAGCAGACAATTAGGGAACAGTCAGTCCGTCCAGTGGAGCAAGGGGGAGGAATGACTGGCCAAGACCTGCTGAGTGTGGATCTCTCTCCACCCTTCCCAATTTCCTATGAGAATGAATAAAAAATGGACTGCAGAGGAAAATCTTAAAGTCCCAAGAAAGTATTCCCTGTACATTTAAGAGATCCTTGCTGTCCAGGCCTGACTTCTACAAAAGGGAGCTCAGCGTCTTGGATGCTGGTGGCTCTGGAGAGGCCGGTGCAGCCCTGCGTGAACACAATTCTAAATCCTTTGCATGAGCTTGAGGAGCATTACCACTGTTAAGGTCCTGTGAATTTGCCGTATCAGGATGAATGAAAAAATCTGACACTAGACTGCAAAATGCAGTGGGAAGGAGGGGTAAAATGGAAAGCCAGAAGGTTCTGGAATCACACACAGGAGTGTGGGGGAGGAGGATTTGGATTAAGTGGAGGAAATGATAGGAAGAGACAAATCAGGGGTCTGAGCAACCCTCGCGGTAGAGCCTGAAACCTCTGGCTTATGCCAATAGAATGAAGCATAGCATGTGAGAATGCACAGAAATGCATGTGAGCAGGGTGGCTTGGTGTCTTACAGTTATGGATTTGAGTCCCAGAGATACCTCTTTCTAGCTGTGTGGCTTTGGACAAGTTACCAAACCTTTCTGAGCCTCATTACTGTCCACACTGATTTTAGATGCTAGCAACGGGCTTAGCACAGATCCTGGAACATAGTTCAGAGGCCAGTACAGAAACCTGCTATGGTTTTATTGTTATCGTTTTGTAGTTTGGGACACTTATTGTTTTATCTTCCCAGAACCCTCCCCTAGGATTCAGAGAAGTTATCTTAGAAGAGGTGAGCTCACTCAGTGAGCTCATGCAGTGAGCCACTGAGCTGGTGGTAATGGCAATGCTATAGCTCTCAGTGGAGACAGTGTGTTCCTATGTTCTTCAAAATTTTTTGAGAGCGCAGTTCATTCCAGGCACTACTGGGCTGGGCATATAGTTGTGAGCAAAGGAAATAGAGTCCATGCTCCTCTGGAACTGATAAGCTTGAGGGGAGGAGTCCATTGTTTCGCCTGTGGAGACTGACCCTTGTTTCTCCAATTGTCTCTTCTGTGGACAGCCCTAGAATCTGCTAAGACATGCTGTGTGGCCTGTCCCACAGCCTAGGTGGTGAAATGGCATTGGTCTAGAAGCTCTAAGTCCCCGCCGGGTTACTAGTTGGGTAAGGTTGGGTATGGCCACAGGTAGTAAGAAGGAGTGGATGTCTGTGAAAAACAGCAATTTGTTATTCCCTCTGGGTGTCCAGAGGCAGGGCTGTGTGTGAGATCAGGGGCACACACCAGGAAGTATCGACTGGGGGTGTTCCCTCAGACAGCCGTGGATTGTGGATGCCGAGGATCTTTTCAATAAAATTGTCCAGGCAACAAAATAAACCAAAGCCTAAGTATGTAGATCAGGACCAGTCAAGAGCAATTCTGGGAGCCTTAGCACCATCTAGAAGGTGGACAGGACCCTGAGCATGAAGGGACAGGGTGGGTAGGTGGCCACGGCCCTTCTGTCAATCAGCTGTGTGTAATTTCTGGGGATGGGACCAGGTACCCCTGTTGGGGAAACTTACGATGTCCTACGTTGCCACCAGTATTCAAAATCTCTGTGTCCTTGAGCATGTGTGTTTGCATATAGAAGGGCAAGTCCTCACCTACCCCAGAGCTGTACCTGTTGCCAGTCTCCACCTTGCCCTCAACCACACTTCCATGCTCTTCCACACTTTCAGTGTTGGTTTCCATGCTAATATTCTTTATCGGGGCCCAGCAACCCCTCTGGAACGGGCTGCTCCAGGCCAAGGCTGGCCAGGAGTCAGCAATTCACTCCTGGGCACTTGGAAGCTCTCCCAGCCTTGCTGGGGCCAGCAGACAATTCGGGGATGGGGGGCAGCCTCACCAAAGTCTGCTGCTTTTATAGCCAATGTAGCTTATGAAGCACCTTCCCAGAACTCCCCTTCTGCACGAGGAGAGAGTCAGGTTTCTGACTGTCCACTCACAAAGGAGGTGGGATTGCCAGTCCCTCTATCTTGTCTGGGATCTCGTGCCTAGCTATCTTCCTCTGCACCCAGACGATCGGATGATACCACTAGAGAAGCGTACGAATGCAGGCCTTGTAATGGGTAGAGGAGAGGTGGACAGTGCACCTCGTAACTGCGTGATGGACAAGCCTGTGGGTCTCTGCAGCTGGGAGAATACTTGAATATTTTTCATTCCCTTGGGAGGGTGAAGATCTCTGTCTCTACAGCCAGTCTAGTACTGGTACCCCTTACACACTGTCAGGAAGGCAACTGTCTAGGCATTTCTGGGTGCACAGAAACCCTGCAGAAGCTGCTGGCTGGGCACTGTGCTCAGCTGAGGCCCCTGGACTGGAATAAAAGAGATAGTTCCCATGGCCAAAGGGCAGGCCAGCTACAGGGTGAGAGTGTTAGCTAACAAGGGCACGTTGACCATAGTATGGTATGCCTGTAGCAGTTACCCATCTAGACAGTGTCCCAGAGAGAAACTTTGGGAATTAATATTACTCTCAGTCACACATGCAAAGCACATAACTGCTTTATCCTGAGTCAAAATTTTAAAGTTTATTGTAGCATCTCTATCAAGAATACATATTTATTGTGGTATCACGATCAAGAATATATATAAATACATGGCTGAAGCCAAGAGTAAGACACAAGGGATATTTCAGGGTTAGTCAAAAGGTGGTCCTTCAGGGGGTCCAGAAGGCTAGATAGCTGTTGGGCAGAGGGCAGGAGACCTGGGAGCAGGCAGCGGCCATCTATGGCCCTCAGCAAGAAGGGCAGAAATGGGGGCTAGCCGGTGAACTGAGTGCAAACTGAGATTTACTCAGCAGCATGTGGGCCTGAAGCACTCACTGTTTCCACTGCTAATTTCATTACATGACCTGCAGACTAGAGAAGTATGTGTGGCTGATATGCACAGGGGAGATAGACATGGGGACACAACTCTACAGATGTATCCTCAAGCAATAAGCAAGGCCAGTGCCCCATGTTCCCTGACTGCGCTTGTCCCTCCCCTGTGTTTCAGCTCAGGCTTGGGGAGCTCTGAGAGTAGGGCTGCCTGGGCCCCAGCCTGCTTCCTCACCACCTTGTCCAAGCTCAGGGGACTGCCAGAGAAAGCTGCCTATGCCTGTAGGGCTGTTCCTTAAGAGGTAGCCCAGTTCCTTCTCGTAACATTCGGCTGCCTGCAGCAGCTCTCCATTCAGCTTATGGACTAATCCTTGGAGATACCAAGAATTGGGTGCACTTTGTGGAAGGTGATTTCCAGCTCTGTTCTGTAGTGGGCATTTCATCTTTCCCTCCTCAGCTGGCTTTGTTTTTGAGGGCACATCTTCTAAATCACGTTGGACAGCAGTGTTTTCAGATTTCCCAAGATGCCCCTCAAAGTCGCAATACTGCTGGTGGGGTTGTCGCCTCTCAGTGTTGGGGTGCTCCTTACCGAAACGTGTCTGATAATAGTCTTCCTTTTCCAAGAGCTTGGTGACATCAGAATATGCGTGCAGAGGATCTACTCCTTTCTCAGTAGCTTTGATCACATAGTCAATAGCGTATTTCTTTAGTTCTTCAATATTCTCCCTATTCTTGCTAGCCTCAGATTCTCCTGCATTCTGAATCTGTTTGACTTTTGCCCTATAGCAGCACGCAATCTGGTAATACAGGTAACCGTTGTTTGGAATGGATTCCGATGCCCTTAGAAACAGTTCAATAGCTTTGTCTAGATCACCTTTATTTTTGTAAAATGTGGCTGCATTGCGAAGGACCTCTGCTGGGCAAGGAGTGTTCCCCACGGCCTCTGCCACCAAGCGCTCCCCTTCAGCTTCTTCATTCATCTTCTGCAATTTCAGGGCCAAGAGCACTCTGATATACTGATCATCAGGACTCAGCTCAAGGGCTTGCTTCAGAACATCAATGGAGAATGGCTTCTGTGGTTGATTATCCAGACAGTATGTTGCGATGGCCAGTCCAGAGGAGAATTCTGGGTTGTTGGGCTTCTCTTCCAAAGCCTTCTTGAAACACACCTTGGCCCTTTCATTGTGCTTTCCTCCACACTTCAGCAGTGTCCACCCTTCTTCACAGTCAAGCTCAGGGCACTCCATACTATATGGATTTGAAAACTTCTCACATACTTGTTTCACCTTGTCTACATACATCTGAGCATCTGCGAATCTGCCCAGGTGATAGTAGACCCAGGCATAGTTCCCCCAGGTGACCAGTTTTCTGATTTCTGCTTGATCAGAGTGCTCTCGCTGGACCAGCTCCTCAGCTCGCCGTAGGCACTCCAGGGCGGCCTCGTTGTGACCATTTAAGTGTTTTATGTAGGCCAAAAAGTTGTATGTTCTAGCTGGGAACTCTGTGTTTACGAATTCAATCTGGTTACACACTCTATCTTCTAGATCATGCAAGACACCATCTTTTTTAAGTAAGTTCCACGTGAAATGGCATTTCAGCTGTGGGAGGATTTTCTCCAGAGAATTCTTGTTGACCTCACTGTGGAGAAAACAGACAAGGTCACTCTGATGTGCACCTGCCAGGCACCACATCCTGGGACACAGTTACAGGTGAATTTTGTGTGTCAACCTGTCCGGGCTATGGGGGGCTCAGACATCTAGTGAAACATCAGTTCTGGCTGTAGCTGGAAGGGTGTTCCCAGGACAGATCAGCATCTGGCTCAGGAGGCTGGGGTAAAGCAGACTGTCTTCCCCAGTGTTGATGGCACCATTGGTCTGGTGAGGGCCTGAGTACAGGCAGAAGGGGTGTGAATTCCATCTGCCTGCCTGTGTGAGCTGGACATGGGTCTTCTCTTCCCCTTAGACTGGGGCCTGTACCATCTGCCTTCCTCGTTCTCAGGCCCTCAGACTTGGACCTGAGCCTATGGCATTTCCCTCCATCTCTCCTGGGTCTGCAGCTTGTGGACAGTGGCCCGTGATTATGATCCTCAGCCTCCATAATCACCTAAGCCAGTTCCTGATAAGCTCTCTCTGTTTAATTGTGTGTGTGTGTGTAGTATGCTATATATTCATGCTATATTTGAAATATATATTTATAATATATTACATATTTATAAATATATACACACATTTTGTATATATGTATATATAAATATATATACATACACATACATATTTCAAATCAACAGTAGGTGAGAATCTTTATTGTAATCTTTATTTCACTGGAAAGTAGAGAAAAAAGTAGGTGTAAAAATAAGTATGTTTAGAAAATATTGTAGAAAGAATAAAAAAAGAGGATTAAAATTCTCAGTGAGGAAAACCAAAAAATATGTCCAGTTGTATAAAGGCTCTTCCTTTACAAGAAATGGGGATAAGCTGAAGATCCAGGGTTTTTTTCGCTGTTGACAAACAGACAAGGTAACAGAAAACCCAACTGAGGTCAAACATTGTGAGTCTGGTACTTGAGCCTACTCATGGTCTGAGCGAAGTTGATGACTTCAGTGCAGGGCAGAGCTGATGGTGGGATGGCCAAGAGTCCTCCATCCAAGAGTCCATCCTACCTTAACCTTCATGTAGAAGCTAAAGAAAAAGCCCTTTATGGAGTCTGAGCTCCATAGTTGGCTGCCCGAGTTTCCTCCATTATGGTGCTCTGAATGGTTGACTTTTTGGCCAGCAAACACATGGAAGAGCCTGGAACAACTGCCTTCAGCAAATGCCTGCTGCCTCTTCCCAGCCTTGGTGGGTGGGGCCTGACATCCCCCAGCAGCTTATATGGATGTACATGTATTTCCTAGTGCTTTGTCTGGAGAGCCCTGACTCATCTATACCCTATGTTGTCCTAGACAGAAGAGGAGTTAATTCCCTTACACTCCCTAGCTTTCTCTCTCCTATACAGCTGTGGTCTGTGCAAGAATTCACAGAGCACGTCCCTTCCACTGTGCGGACAGGTATGCGAGGTGAGGTGGGCGGATGGGAGGAAGGCACTGCAGAGAGGAGACCTGGATCTTTTGTCCTGCTCCATTGGAATCCGGGCTCAGTCCTCACATTCTGGGCAATGTGGATTCAGCCATCCAACGACCCTTTACAGGGCTACTCCTTTGTGTTGCTTTGTTAGTTTTGAAGGATGCCAAGAAAAAGAAACTTCGTTATCCTTGCTCTCTCTGGCCTAGGAGCCCACAGACTGGGTAGCAGGAGCCACGTAAAGAGACAAAAGCCCAGGGGTGTTTTATACCATGCTGCGGAGACTGAGCCCTTTCCCTTCATCTTCACCATCTCCTCAGACCCATGGGTGCTTACTTTCAGTCTGATGGAGGCAGTCTCCCCAACACAGGCAAGATCCCCAGACAGAATGAATTCATTTTGAGGAACAAACGAAATCAACAGATTTGATGGAGGATGCCAAGGGAGTTATCACTGGCCTTATTCAGTTGGATAAACTACCATGTTCTCAAAGTGTGTTTTCCTATCAATATTTGCCTGGGACTTGGAGGATGTTTTACTGAGTTTGTGCTCCCCCTTTCCTACCAGTAGATTCTTGACACCACGAGATTGGAAAGACGCTCTAGAAATCATTAAACCCAGTTGTCGTCCATAGTTTTGGGTTTCATAGACTAGCCCAACTTCAGAAAAGAAGTTATGAGCCAAATAGGGCTGCCAACTTAAATTTGGCAAAACTGTGACAATGGGAGAGAATGTATCCCAAAAGACACCAACCACCTATGCTTGCCAACACTGGATTAAAAAAAGTCAAAAAGAGGGCGCCTGGGTGGCTTAGTCGGTTAAGTGTCCGACTTTCGCTTAGGTAATGATCTCACGGTTCATGGGTTCAAGCCCCGCGTCGGGCTCTGTGCTGACTGCCAGCTCAGAGCCTGGAGCCTGTTTCAGTCATTAAAAAAAAAAAACCCACTGAAATCCTGTCATTTTCATAAACATAGAAGGAATATGAGGACATCTTGCTAAGTGAAATAAGCCAGACAGAGAAAGACAGATACCACGTAATGTCACTTATCTGTGGAGTCTTAAAAAAAATAGTTAAACTCATAGAAACAGTAGAAAAGTGGTTGTGGGGGAGGAGGGTGGAAATAGGTAGGCATTGTCAGCTCAGAAAAATTTTCCTTCTACTATTCTAGGTTCTTTGGCTAGTCAAATACTTAAATAGACACTAGACAGATGAACCGGGAAGAAAAAATTTAATTTTGTAGGTGCAGGAGCCCCATAAAAGTATGAGGCCCAAAGGCAGTCAGGCAGTTGAGGCTCAAATGCCATCCTCAGCTAAGGAGTGGATTGGGTGCTAGAATTTCAAAGGGGTGGAGAGCAATTACCAACAAGATGAGTGCAGACGGTTGATAATCAGCCTTTTGCCCTGCAGTGCATATAAATCTTTCAGATAAAAAGTTCTCTCTGGTAACAGATCCCTTTGGGGTCAGTCCCCATATCTAAATCCCTCAGGCAGTTAACAGAGAGGCAAACATTTTCCTGAGTCTGTTGGGTCTCAGTTGCCTTTGGCTCAAAATAACCCACATGCCAAAGTGGCACATTCTGGGGTGGCGTACCTTCTGCCCCTTCACCGTATTTCTCAGTTCTGAAAGAGCAAACTTTGGGTCAGCACAATCTCGTTATGAACTGCAGTGTTGGCTTAGTCATTAGCACATTTGCAGAGAAGTAAGCATGCTTTTTAAATAATCCACAACAACCACAACAAAACTCACTGACTTAGTCTTTTCACAAAAGAAACAAAAGAGGGGCCAGGACCTCCAGTAACTATCCTGGAGGGGGTGGTGCCCTACAGGCCCTCTGCCCCTTTCCACCTGCCAGTCTCTCCCCGTCACCTCCCGCTCTTCTGAGGGTCTTCCCTCAGGGTCTGTAAATCAGAAATGGCCGCAGAGCTAAGTGAAATTTATGATCGAATTAGATAAATGTGAATTTAATCTATAAGCAAGCACTGCATCAACATACCTCAGGAAGTTATGTGCAAGCCCAAGATTTGTGGGAAATTCTCAACTTCCTATCAGAAAAGTAGGGAACATTTACCTCATGATGGCTATTTCCCTCAATTCTGAAAAGTTGGGGTCCAGGGTGATTTTATTTTCTGCTTGTGGATCAGAAGCAAATGCCAAAGGGCCTTCCATCCATGATGCCCGCTAGCCCTGAGGTCTGTGCTTTTATCAAACAGAAAAGGACAGTGAGGCCAATACAATGCTATCAAGATTCCCACTGAGGAGAAACTGAAACCGGTGTGTCAGAGCTGAGGTCATTCTAGACTGGGAACAGAGTTCAACACAAACTGTCTGGGGGCTTGGAAAAAGGCATTATACATACATAGGCCCTATTCCAGAGCTTCCATTGAAATTCTAAGCTTCTGTGGGCTTAGGCTCAGGAATCTGCATTCATACAAACACCCTAGAAATTGTGTACCTACAGGAGCCCCTGTCCCACATTTTGAGAAGCAGTGTTCTAGAGGGATTCCGAAGCGGTGTTCTAGAGGGGTTCTGAAAAGCCCTTCCTACTTACTTGTCAGAGATAATGTAGTATATCAAAGAGCGAGGCAGACAATCTAGAAGAGAGGAAAATGACCATAAGATACTTGGATTTCTGTTACCTCTTTGGCCTGCTCTTGAATATTTCTGGAATCACATTATTTAGCCTCTTTTCCTTATGAGGAAATGGCCCTGAATGAACTTCCTTTTTCCTTCCATCCAAATTGTAGGAAACTATGCCCTGGGGAGGTCCACTTTTACTTTCCTCTAAGCTGTGGCTCTGTGCACTCTAAGAGTTTCTATCAAAGAGAATGGTCCACAATAGCTAAAACATGGAAAGAGCCTAAGTGTCCATCAACGGACACATGGATCAAGAAGATGTGGTTTATCTATACGATGGAATACTACACGGCAATGAGAAACAATGAAATCTGGCCATGTGTAGCAACATGGATGGACCTTGAGGGTGTTATGCTGAGCAAAATAAGTCAGGCAGAGAAGGACAAATATCATATGTTTGCACGTATAGGAGGATTAGGAGGAACTTAACTGAGGACCATGGGGGAGAAGAAGGGGGGAAATGGTGGGGGAAAGGGAGAGAGGCAAACCATGAGACTCTTGAATGCTGAGAACAAACTGAGGACTGATGGGTGTGGGGGGGAGGTGGGAGATGGGCATGGAGGAGGGCACTTGTGGGGATGAGCACTGGGTGTTATATGGAAACCAACTGGACAATAAACTATTTGTAAGAAAATAAATAAACAAATAAATAAATAAAAAAGAGAATGGTCCTTGTTCTCCAAACAGGGACCCCGAGGGCCTACTTCTTTAACTCCTGCCCCTTGTCTCTAGCGTGAGCATAATTAAAAGCATTAAGACCCTTCACCATCTTGGATTTTGCCCACAGAACCAGAAGATGCTTGGCCCTGGAGTTTGGTACCTCACTAATGATTCTGCTCTGCCACCTACTCTCTTGCCCGCTGAGCCTCATTTTGCTCATCTAGAAAATGAGGCTAAGTCCGGAAGTTTTCCTTCTATTTCTATTTTTTGGAACAGCTTGAGAAGGATAGGTATTAACTTTGCTTTAAATGTCTGGTAGAATTCCCCAGGGAAGCCATCTGGCCCAGGATTCTTATTTATTGGGAGATTTTTGATAATTGATTCAATTTCTTCACTAGTTATGGGTCTGTTCAAATTTTCTATTTCTTCCCGTTTGAGTTTTGGCAGTGTGTGGGTGTCTAGGATTGTGTCCATTTCTTCCAGATTGTCCTGTTTGTTGGTGGGAATGCAAATTGGTGCAGCCACTCTGGAAAAGCAATGTGGAAGTTCCTCAAAAAATTAAAAACAGAAATACTCTATGACCCAGCAGGGATACAGGAGTGTTGATGCACAAGGCACATGTACCCCAGTGTTCACAGAAGCACTTTTAACAATAGCCAAAGTATGGAGAGAGCCTAAATGTCCATCAACTGATGAATGGATAAAGAAGATGTAGTTTATATATTCAATGGAGTACTACTTAGCAATAAGAAAGAATGAAATCCTGCCATTTGCAGCAATGTGGATGGAACTGGAAGGTATTACACTGAGTGAAATAAATCAGTCAGAGAAGGACAGATATCATATGTTTTTACTCATATGTGGATCTTGAGAAACTTAACAGAAGATCATGGGAGAAGGAGAAAGGGAAAAATAGTTACTAACAGAGAGGGAGGGAGGCAAAGCACAAGAGACTCTTAAATACAGAGAATAAACAGAGGGTGGATGGGGGCGGGTGGAGGAGAGAGGAATATGGGTGATGGGGATTGAGGAAGGCACTTGTTGGGATGCGCGCTGGGTATTGTATGGAAGCCAATTTGACAATAAATTATATTCATAAAAAATAGAAAATGAGGCTAATAAAAAAATCACAGTTCTTCCTTCCTAAGGCTATTGGGAAGATGATATGAAATCACGCACGTAAAGCCCTTGACAGAGCACACTACCAGCTGCTGACCACACAGAGAAGCGTTACCCCCCACAATCGCTGGTCTATTAGTGTTATGATTTTAAGCGAATTTTTAGTGCACGAGGAAGCAACAGAGTTTCTCAGTGAATAGGGCAGAGGAGGGCACTTATCAGCCAGCCTGCAGGTAGGAGGTGTTTCCCCAGGTGGTTTTTCCCCTTTGGGAATTTTTAGCCCTGCTAGGTAGGAGCAGCCCCGCCTGGCTCTGGCCCTACAGCCTCTGGGAACAGGGCAACCTGATGTGGGCACCCTTCTAGTGGAGTCCAGAGAGCCCCTCCCCCGCAGACTTCCTCAGGTCAGTGGCTCTGGACACACCTAAGCACAGGCCAGTGTAAAGCCTCTTGGGCAAACTGACTAACAGAGCTCTGGGCAGGGCCAGGTTTTCTGGTCAACCCAGTCATGGAGACACGTACATAACCTGGAGCCCATTATATAGCCAAGGGTAATCTGAGGCACTTGGCAGTGACTTCCTCTTGCCCACCCAGCCCCAAGTAGGAGCCCTGAGGTCTTCCCCAGGGAGTGGTCACTGGGATCCTCCCTCCCCCCGGGTGTTTGAGTGGAAATGGCTTCTTCTCTCAACTCTATCTTTCCTGAGGCTCTAATGGCAGAACTTAAGCTTGTTTACATGCATTTAAAAAAAAACAAACAAGTTTGCTAAGATTATACTTTACATACAATAAGATGCACACATTTTAAATGTACAGTTTGAGGTGTTTTGACCAATGTATATACCCAAGCAACCACCACCACTCTCTCCTTCCAGACTATTTACATCATTCCCAAAGATTCCCCTCTCTGCTTCCTACCCAGCTCCAGCCCCCTCCGCCATCCCAGGCAACCACTGACCTGCTTCCCATCACTAGAGATTATTAGATCATTATTTAAAAAGAGATTAGGTCATTGTGTTTTGAAGAGAAAACTGCTGCTCCCCAACTCTCAACATGGAAATAAAAACAAACTCTGTGCTTCGCGTTTTGTTTTGATGTAAGAAATGGAAAAATGCCCATCTGGAAGAATTTCTTCTACTTCCCACCTCGGACTGACCCAACGTTTCAGGGCTCTCCACGGGAGTGGAGTCTGTACTACAATTCCATCTTTAATAATATCTGCTGAAAAGAAAATTTTCTTTTTAAAACAAAAAGAAATAAAAACTTCTTAGTTGTTGCAAAGAAAACAACAACAAAAAGCCCATAAAGAGTAATTCCATCACCCCTCCCGGGTCTAACTTGGAATCTACAAACTGTGCTTGAGTGGGTCTAACACTCCTGCTGAGCCCTTCTCTCTTCTGGGTTCCCAGCGAGGGGAGCAGTTCTAGAAGCTCAGGAAGCCTGAGTGTGTACACCGGGGAAAAGACCCAGAAATAAAAAGTGACCACACTAATAAAGGCAAGGTTCATGAAAAAGCAACCAGACAACACAGGAGCCTGCCTGCACCCAGCAGCTCCGTTTACAATTTGCATTCAAGGTCAAGGGCGCTTATGTCACTGACCTCATGTCTGCACTCTGCTCCTCTTCTGTTTTGAAAAGCTGGGCTCCAAGCTGATTCCTTCTTGGGAAGTTTTCCAAGTGTGCCCCAAGTCCCTGCTGAAGGAGCTATATAGGGGACGGAGGGTGGGAGACGAGTCAGCTGATGTTTTCTCCCTGTCGGCTCAGTGAAAGTGAAGGGAATTGGAAAGTGAAACTAATCAAATGCAAGAGGAGGAAAAGAAGACTGAAGGTTGAAATCTCTGATGTCAGTGGAAGCATTCATGAAACACTCTGCAACTGTGCGTTGAGAGAATATGTAAGCACTCCCAGGAATCTGACCATCCATCTAGGGCGAGTTCCAGGAAACAGCTTTTTTTTTTTTTAATTGCAAGTGAATATTTTATTATTCTTATTTGAAAGCAAAACAACTTTGAAAAAATTTTTAAAACATTTATTTTTGAGAGAGAGAAAGAGGGAACACAAGCGATGGAGGGACAGAGACTGAGAGACAGAGAGAGAGAGGGAGGGAGGGAGACACAGAATTCCAAGCAGGCTCTAGACTCCGAGCTGTGAGCACAGAGCCTGATTCAGGGCCAATGCAGGACTTGAACTCAGCAGCCATGAAATCATGACCTAAGCCACCCAGGCACCCCCAAAACAACTGTTAAATACAATAAAGTCATGTAGGTACAAGACACAAGAAAAATAGGTTTTTTTTAAATTTTTTTTTAAATGTTTTTATTTCTAGGAGAGAGAGAGTGAGAGACAGCGTGAGCAGGGGAGGGTCAGAGAGAGAGGGAGTCACAGACTGAAATAGGCTCCAGGCTCTGAGCTGGCAGTCAGCACAGAGCCCGATGTGGGGCTCAAACCCACGAACCACGAGATCATGACCTAAGCGAAAGTCGGACGCTTAACCGACTAAGCCACCCAGGCGCCCCAAGAAAAATAGTTTTGAAACAACTTGTTTTTCTAACCAGAATGACTAGAAAAATAGAATGAAAAACCTAGAATGAGGAAACACAAAATGTAAGCATCATGGTGTTTGATGAGCATCAACTTGACTAAATAGCCATAGTACTGAGTCAAACACTAATTGAGGTGGGACTCCAAAGGCATTTTGTAAATGTTACATGTTCAGTTGACTTTGTTTTCTCAAAATTTAAAACTTTGAAAAAATTATATAGTTGACACACAATATCACATTAGTTTCAGGCATACAACTTGGTGACCTCACAAATTATACGTATACATTATACTGTGTTTACCATGAGTACAGTTCACCATTTGGTAGGTACTACAATACTGTTGATGGTATTCCTCATGCTCTGTTTCTTATTTCCCGGACTTACTCATCCCTAACTGGAGACTGTGTCTCCCTCCTTCACCTGTTTGTCCCTACCTCCCACCCCTCTTTCCTCTGGCAACCCTCACTTTCTCTGTATTTATAGTTCTGATTCAGCTATTCATTTATTCATTCATTTTTTTTTTAAGAGTCCACTTAAGAGTGAAATTATATGGTATTTACCTGAGTCTGATGATTTTACCTAGCATAATACCCTCTAGGTCCATCCATGTTGTCTGAAATGACACGGTACAATTCTTTTTAAAAAAGTTTTTAAATGTTTATTTAATTTTTTGGGAGAGAGAGAGCAAGAGAGAGAGAGAGCATTATCGGATGGACAGAGAGAGATGGAGACACAGAATCTGAAACAGGCTCCAGGCCCTGAGGTGTCAGCACAGAGCCGGACATGGGGCTCCAACCCACAAACCATGAGATCATGACCTGAGCCGAAGTCGGATGCTTGACTGATTGAACCACCCAGGCACCCCTGAGCTCATCCTTTTTTATGACTGTATAATATTCACATGTGTGTACACATCTTCCTTATCCATTCATCTATTGAAGGGCACTTAGGTGGCTTCCGTATCTTGGCTATTGTAAATCATGCTGCAAAAAACAGGGGTGCATGTATCTTTTCACGTTAGTGTTTTCTTTTTTAAATTAAAAAAATGTTTATTCACTTTTGAGAGAGAGAGACAGAGCATAAGCAGGAGAGGGACAGAGAGAAAGAGTGAGACACAGAATCTGAAGCAGGCTCCAGGCTCTGAGCTGTCAGCACAGAGTCTGACGCAGGGCTCGAACCCACGAACCACAAGATTATGACCTGGGCCAAAGACAGACACTCAACTGGTTGAGCCACCCAGATGCCCCTCAGACTAGTGTTTTCATTTTCTTTGGGTAAATACCCACTAGTGGAATTATTGGATCTTATATTATTTCTATTTTTAATTTTGGGGGGAAGCTCCATACTGTTTCCCTAGTGGCTGCACCAGTTTACATTCCCACCAGCCAAGCACAGGGATTGCTTTATCTCCACATCCTCAGCAATGCCTGTTACTGTCCTTTTGATTTTAGCCATTCAAACTAGTATAAGTTAATATTTCTTTGTGGTTTTCATTTGCATTTCTCTAATTAGTGATGTTGAGCATCTTTTCATGTGTCATCTTTTCATCTGTCCATATTCTTTGGAAAAATGTCTATTCAGGTCTTCTGCCCATTTTTTAATTGGCTTGTGTGGTTCTGGGTATTGAGTTGTTTAAGTACTTTATATATTTTGGGTATTACACCATTATTAGATATATCATTTGCCGATATCTTCTCCCATTCAGTATGTTGTTTTTCGTTTTTTTGACGGTTTCCTTTGCTGTGCAAACGCTTTTAATTTTGATGTAGTCCCAACAGTTTATTTTTTCTTTTGTCTCCCTTGTATTAGGAGACATAGCTAGAAAAAATGTTGCTATGGCAATATCAGAGACATTACTGCCTTTTTCTCTTCTAGGATTTTTATGGTTTATGGTCTCCCATTTAGGACTTTAATCCATCTTGAGTTTATTTTTGTGTATGGTTTAAGAAAGCGGTCCGGTTTTATTCTTTTACATGCAGCTGTCCAGTTTTCCCAGCACCATTTGTTGAAGAGACTGTCTTTACCCCATTGTATATTTTTGGCTCCTTTGTTGTAGATTAATTGACCATATAATTGTGGGCTTATTTCTGGGCTCTCAATCCTGTTCCACCGATCTATGTGTCTATTTTTGTGCCAGTACCATACTCTTTTGATTACTACTAGATCTTGAAATCTGATATTGTGGTACCTCCAACTTTGTTCTTTCTCAGGATTGCTTTGGCTATTTGGAGTCTTTTGTGGTTCTATAATACAATATTTGTTTTAGTTTTGTGAACAATGCTGTTGCCATTTCGATAGAGATTGCATTGAATCTGCGGATTGCTTTTGGTAATATAGACATTTTAACAATATTAATTCTTCCAATCCATGAGCATGGAATGTTTTTCCATTTGTTTGTGTCATGAATTTCTTTCATCAGTATTTTATAGTTTTTGGAGTACAGATCTTTCTCCTCTCTGGTTGATTATTCATTGGTATTTTATTCTTTTTGGTGCAATTGTAGATGGTGTTTTGTTTTTTTTTAAATTCCCTGTTTGCTACTTTGTTATTAGTGTATAGAAAAGCTGCCCAATTCTGAGTATTAATTTTGTATCCTGCCATTTAACTGAATTTGTTTATTACTTCTAGTAGTATTTTTTTTTTTTTGGTGAAGTCTTTAGGATTTTCTATGTATAATATCACGTCTGCAAATAGTGACAGTTTAACTTCTTTACCAACATAGATGCCTCTTATTTCTTTTGCATGTCTGATTGCTGTGGCTAGGACTTCCGGTATTATATTGAATAAAACTGGGGAGAGTGGGCATCCCTGTCTTTTTCCTGACCATAGAGGAAATTCAGTTTTCACCATTGAATATGATGTAAACTGTGGGTTTTTCATTATGTTGAGGTATGTTCCTTCGTTGTTGTTTTTTTTTAATTTTTAATGTTTTATTTATTTCTAGGAGAGAGAGAGAGAGACAGCGTGAGCAGGGGAGGGTCAGAGAGAGAGAGGGAGACACAGAATCTGAAATAGGCTCCAGGCTCTGAGCTGGCAGTCAGCACAGAGCCCGACGGGGGCTCGAACCCACGAACCGCGAGATCATGACCTAAGCGAAAGTCGGACACTTAACCGACTAAGCCACCCAGGCGCCCCAAGGTGTGTTCCTTCTAAACCCACTTTGTTGAGGGGTGTCTGGGTGGCTCAGCTGGTTAAGTGTCTGACGTTGGCTCAGGTTATGGTCTCATGGCTCATGGTTTTAAGCCCAATGACAGACTCTGTGTTGACATCTCAGAGCCTGGAGCCTGCTTCGGATTCTGTGTCTCTTTCTCTGCCCCTCCCTTGCTTGCATTCTGTCTCTTTCTCTCTCTCAAAAATAAACATTAAAGTTAATACACAAAAAATAAAAAATAAACCAACTTTGTTGAGAGTTTTTATCATGAATGGATGTTGAATCTTGTCAAATGCTTTTTCTGCATGTGTTGAGATGGTCAGATGATTTTTGTCCTTCATTTTATTGATGTGGTGTATGGTGCTAATTTATTTGTGAATATTGAAGCATCCTTACATTCCTGGAATAAATGCCACCTGATCATGGAGAATGATGTTTTTAGTTTATTATTGTAGGCAGTTTGCTAATATTTTGTTGAGGATTTTTGCTTTTGTGTTCATGAAGCATATTGGCCTGTAGTTTTCATTTTTTTGTGGTGTGTTTGTCTGGTTTTGGTATCAATGTAATTTCTGCCTTCATAGAATGTATTTGGAAGCCTTCCTTCCTCTTCCATTTTTTTGTAATAGTTTGAGGAGAATAAGTATTAACTTTTTGTTAAACGTCTGGTAGAATTCCCCTGTGAATCCATCTGGTCCCGGACTTTTATCTTTTGGTAGTTTTCTTTTTTTTTTTTTTTTTTTACAAATAGTTTATTGTCAAATNAAGTACGGAGCTCCTTACTTCTCCGCCATCTTGCCCTCTCCTTTTGGTAGTTTTCTAATGACCAATTCAAGGTTTTATTTTTATTGGTCTGTTTAGATTTTCTATTTATTCCTGGTTCAGTTTTGGAAGATGGTATGTTTCTAGGAATTTATCCTTTCTTTCTAGTTGTCCAGTTTGTTGGCATATAATTTTTTGTAGTGTTCTGTTATAATCCTTGGTATTTCTATGGCGTCAGTTTTTACTTCTCCTCTCTCATTTCTGTTTTTATTTTTGGGTGTCCTTTCTCTGTTTTTCTTGATGAGTCTGGCTAAGGGTTTGTCAATTTTGTTTATCTTTTCAAAGAACCAGCTGTTCGTTTTATTGATTTTCTCTATTATTGTTTTAGCCTTTGTGTCATTTATTTCTGCCCTGATCTTTATTATTCCCTTTCTTCTACTCAGGTTGGATTTGTTTGTTTTTCTTTTTCTAATTGCTTTAGGCCTAAGGTAAGATTGTTTATTTGATTTCTTTTTTTCTTGTATTTTGAGGCAGGCCTGAATTTCTATACACTGCTCTCTTGGAACTGTTTTCATTGTGTCCCAAAGATTTTGTACCATTGTGTTTTCATTTTCATTTGTCTCCATGTATTTCTTTAATCTCTTTTCAAATTTTCTTTTTTGACTCATTCATTGTCTAGTGTCATATTGTTTAGTCTCCACATGTTTGTGTTTTTTCCTGTGTTTTTCTTGTGATTAATTTCTAATCTCATACCATTGCAGTTAGAAAAGACTCATGGTATGATTTCAGTCTTCTTAAATTGATTGAGGCTGGTTTTATGGCCTTATATGTGATCTATTCTGGAGAATGCTCCAAGTACACTTGAAAAGAACGTGTAATCTGTTGTTTCTGGACAGAATGCATTCTATATACCTGTTACGTCCATCTGGTCCAATGTATCATTCAAAGACATTGTTTCCTTATTGGTTTTCTGTCTGGATGTTCTATCCTTTGATGTAAGTGGGGTATTAAAGTCCCCTACTATTATTTTATTACCATCAATTTCTCCCTTCCTGTCCATTAATATTTGCTTTATGTATTTAGGTGCTCCAATGTTGGGTGTGTAGATATTTACAAATACTGTATCCTCTTTTGGATGGATCCCTTTATCATTATGTAATGCCTTTCTTTGTCTTGTTATAGTCTTCGTCTTAAAGTCCATTTTCTCTGATATAAGTATTGCTACCTCAGCTTTTTTCCCCTTCCATTTTCAAGGTGAATGTTTTCCCATCCTTTCCCTTTCAGTCTCTATGTGTTTTTAGGTCTGAGGTGAGTCTCTTATAGGCAGCATAGATGGGTCTTGTTTTTTGTTTTTGTTTTCTTTTGTTTTTATCCATTCTGCCATCTCATGTCTTTGGATTGGAGCATTTAGGCCATTTACACTCAAGTAATTTCTATACCCAACATGGGACTTGAACTCACAACCCTGAGATCAAGAGTCACATGCTTAGCCACACTGACTGAGCCAGAGAGGTGCCCCTAAGCTATTTCCATTTAAAAATATTTTTGACAGGTCTGTACTTATTACCATATTAAAATTTATATTCTGGGAGTTTTTGTAGATTTGCTTTGTACCTTTCTTCTTATCTTGCTCTTTTTTTTTTTGTGGATGATGAGTTTCTATAGTGTTATGTTTGTCTTTATTTTTTCCCTATCTGTCACAGGTTTTGGGGTTTTGTTTACCATGACGTTCATGTATAACATCCTAAGTAAATGGTCATTTAAATTCAAACACATTCTGAAAAAAAAAAAAACCTTTTTCTTTTTCTAATTTACCTTTGCTTCCCCTTTTATTCCCTTTTCCATATTTTATATATATGTTGTCATATTTTATATCTTTTAATCATAATTTTCCCATGTTTAATTATGACCATTTCTTTTTCACTTTTCTAAAAAGGCTTATTTATTTATTTTGAGAGAGAGAGAGATGAGGAAGAGGCAGAGAGAGAATTCCAAGGAGGCTCTGCACTGTCAGCACAGATACCAGTCCAGGGCTTGAGCTCACAAACCATGAGATCATGATCTGAGTGGAAACCAAGTCAGAGACTTAACCAACTGAGCCACCCAGGTACCTCCATTTCTTTTCCGATTAAAGAAGTCCCTTTAGCATTTACTGTTAGGCTGGTTTAGTGGTGATAAACTCCTATATCTCTTGTTTGTCTGGGAAACTCTTTATCTCACGTTCAAATCTGAATGATAATCTTGAGTATTCTTGGTTGTAGGTTTTTTTCTTTCAGCACTTCAAATATATAATGCCACTCCCTTCCAGCCTACAAAATTTCTACTGAAAAATCAGCTAATAGCCTTATAGGATATCCTTTCTAGGTAACTTTTTATTTTTCTTTAGCTCCTTTTAGGAGTCCAACAGATCTCTTAATTTATTCCTCATTTTTAAAATTCTTTTTTCTTTTTGCTGTTCAGCCTGTGTGTTCTCCATTACCCTGTCTTCCAGATGGCTGATACATTCTTCTTCCTCCTCTAATCTACTACTGATTCCCTCTAGTGTGTTTTGTGCGTGTTTTATTTCAGTTCTTGTATTCTTCAGCTCTGACTGGTTCTTTTTAATATTTTCCATCTCTTTACTGAAGGTCTCATTGAGTTCTTCCACTCTTTTCTCCAGCTCAGTGAGCATCTTTATGATCATTACTTTAAATTCTTTATCAGGCATATTTCTTATCTCTGTTTCATCTAGTTCTTTTTCAGAGATTTTTTTCTTGTTCCCTTTTTTTGGGAGCATATTCCTCAGTCTCCCCATTTTGGTTGGTTTTCTGTGTTTATTTCTGTGAATTAGGTGGAATGGCTACTTCTCCTAAATTTGAAGGTGTGGTCTTGTGAATAGTGTTCCCCATATAGAGTGTGTGCTTGGTGACTTTTGCTGGCTGGCTAGACCTGTGGCTGTAAATGCTAGTTATTCTTTTATTCATTTATTTATTTTTTTAAGTATTTTTATTTATTTCTAGGAGAGAGAGAGAGACAGCGTGAGTAGGGGAGGGTCAGAGAGAGAGGGAGACACAGACTCTGAAACAGGCTCCAGGCTCTGAGCTGACAGTCAGCACAGAGCCCGACGCGGGGCTCAAACCCACGAACCGCGAGATCATGACCTAAGCGAAAGTCGGACGCTTAACCGACTAAGCTACCCAGGCGCCCTGCTAGTTATTCTTTTAAATAGTGGCTTTTTACAGAAAGAAGAGAGTAATGATAGTAATAATGATGATTGATGATGATGATGATGATGATGATGATAGAATAATAAAAGAAAGTAAAAGAAAATAGAGAAAAAAGCAGAAAAGAAAAAAAAGAATGAGGAAGAAAAAACAAAACCAAAAAGAACAAAATTAAAACAAGATGTGACAAATTTTAAAAAATTAAAAAATAAGAAAATAAAAATTAAGAAAAAAATTAATTAAAACCAAAACAAAATAAAACAAAAAAAAAGAAAAAAATACCCCATGGCTTATTTTTTGTCTCCCAGCACCACAGAGGTTGGGTTGCTGAGGTCACAAACTCTCTGTGATGACTGGACCCACCACTCATGGTGTCCAGGCTCTGTTCTACTGTGAGCTTTTAAGGTGGAGGGGAGGGAGCATCCTCACAGCTCCTCAGCCTTTTTATTTATTGTTTGTTTGTTTATTTTTGAGAGAGAGAGAGAGAGAGAGAGCGAGAGCATGTGAAAGGGGGTAAGAGCAGAGAGAGGGAGAGAGAGAATCCCAAGCACAGAGCCCAGTGTGGGACTCAACCCCGTGAACCATGAAATCATGACCTGAACCAAGATCAAGAGTCGGGCGCTAAACCAACTGAGCCACCCAGGAGTCCCTCCTTGGCCTTTTTCAACTCTGGCTTGTTTGCTGTCCCAGTGAGACCAGGACTGGTGTGGGCTTGTGGATCCTGTGCTTGCTGAGGTTGCAAACTCCCTGTGACCTCAGGACCTAGCTGCTATGGTGTCTAGACTCTGCTCTGATCTAGGCTTTTAAGATGGATGGGAACATAAACCATGTTGTCATCCAGTCCCTCTGACCTGGAGAGTGTTCTTGCAGCTCCTCTACTACTTGATAGATTTCCTGTGTGGTCTGTTATATGTTAAGAGACTGTGCCCCAGGCCAGAGAGATCTGTTCTGTCTCCCTCAGTACATTCCCTCCCCACTGCTGTTGGTTGGCAGTGTTGGTGGGCAGGGTTCCCTGCCTTACCATGTCTCTGTTGCTCTTGCCATTCTCTCTATTTTTGGTTGTTTAGTAGCTGTTCAGTCAGCCCTCAGTATTTCAGGGGAAAATTATTCTATTAATAGGTGTAATTTGGTGTGTCCTGGTGGAGGAAGCCAGTTCAGGGTCTTCCTATGTTGCCATCTTGGACTGGAATTCCCAGAAACTGTATTTTTAATAGCAGTGTACAGGAGATTCTGATGTAGGGGTTTCTGGGACCACATGATGTGAAAGACTGTCCAGAGATATTTCTTAAAAAGTAGTTTCTTCCAGTAAATATACTTGTGGGAGGCAGTTTGCAACTGGAGACCGGGATTAATTCTGTGTGTTCAGTTTACTAGCTGTGGGGTTGATTATCCATGAGTGAAATCACGGAGTCTGAATTTCCTTCTTGCCCCACACTGAGTACAGGAAGCCAAGCCCTGGAGTGCAGTTTAGATCTCTGAGGTCTAAGGCAATCCTTTAGTCTTCCCAGCTGTAAAATGACCCATGTAATGGTCCATGTAATATTGTTTAATGGCTGTCTGTTAAGTTCATATATTTATGCTTCAACCCTTGAAGGAGTAATATCTCCTCAGGTATTGATCTCACGGTTCATGAGTTTGAGCCCCACCTCAGGCTCTGTGCTGACAGCATGGAGTCTGCCTGGGATTCTCTCTGTCCCTCTCTCTCTGCTCCTCACCTGTTTGCACTCTGTCTCTCTCTATCTCAAAATAAAATAAACTTAGAAACAGAGTAAAATGCTCTCTAAATAAATAAATAAATAGGGGCACCTGGATGGTTTAGTCAATTGAGCGTCTGACTCTTGATTTTGGCTCAGGTCAGGATCTCATGGTTGGTGGGATCAAGTCCTGCGTCAGTCTCTGCACTGTCAGCATGGAGCCTGGGATTCAACCTCTCCCTCTGCCCCTGTGTCCCACTCATGCTCTCTTTCTCTCAAACAAATAAATATTAAAATGACCTAGGACTAGATTTTCATACTCAGACAATAGGATAGAGGATTTCTCCAACATATCTGTGGAGCACAAAAGCAGTGAATTAGCAACAGCATTTAAAATGTTAGTCATACAAAGGGTATGATACAATGACAACAAACCTAGAGGTTAATGGTTTTTTTTGTTGTTTGTTTTGTTTTTAATTTCTAGGAAAGACAGAGAGACAGCGTGAGCAGGGGAGGGTCAGAGAGAGAGGGAGTCACAGACTCAGAAACAGGCTCCAGGCTCTGAGCTGGCAGTCAGCACAGAGCCCGACATGGGGCTCGAACCCACGAACCGTGAGATCATGACCTAAACGAAAGTCAGACGCTTAACCGACTAAGCCACCCAGGCACCCCAAACCTAGAGGTTAAAAATAGAAAGCAACAGAAAAAAAGCTGGCTTTCTTTTTAATCATTTGGAAGAAGAGTCCATTCATCAGTTGATGAATCTACTTTTTGGCCATTATGAATTTTTTAAGTTATTTTGAAAATAATCCATATACTGTACAATTTACCCACTTAGAGGGTACAATTCAAAAGCTTTCAGTGTTTCAGTGTGCAACCATCCCTGCAGTAAATTTTAGAAGATTCTCACTCCTCCCAAACGAAAAGCCCATGCCCCTTTGCCGTCATCTGTGATCCTGCTATTCACCCCAACCCTAGGCCACCACTATCTGCTTTCTAGCTCCATAGATTTTCCTTCTGTGAACATTTCATATTAATAGACCTTTTGTGATTAGCTTCCTCACTTACCATAATATTTTCAAGGTTCATCTATGTTGGAGCATGTATCGGTACTACATTTATTTGGAATAAATGTAATAAGTACCACACTTTGTACTGCTGAGTAATAATCCACTGTATGGATATACCATATTTAATATACCAGTTTACCAGTTGATGAATCTACTTTTTGGCTATTACGAATAATGCCATTATGAACATTCACGTACAAGTTATGTGAACGTGTTTTCATTTCTCCTGGGTATATAGGAATGAAATCATTGGGCTGTATGGTAACTCTATGTTTAACCCTTCAAGGAACTGTGGAACTGTTTGTTAGAGTCACTGTACTGTTTTATACTAAGGATTTTAGTTAGTTTCTCTTTTTTTTCTTAACGTAGGTTCCACACCCAGTATGGAGCCAACATGGGGGTTGAACTCAAGACCCTGAGATCGAGACATGAGCTAAGATCAAGAGTCAGCCGCTTAACTGACTGAGCCACCCAGACACCCCTAATTAGTTTCCCTCTCACAGCCTCCCAAGAAGCTACAGATCACCAGCAATGAGCAATTACACTGTAAATCATACTTACTAGTCAAACCTAATTACTCCCTTCCTGAAACTAGGTGATGAGGGAAATGGTAGAGAAAGAAGGGAGAGAGAAGCATATGGTCTTTGGGTTGAACCCACATTTCTCAGGTTGGCATCCAAGGTCAATTGTGCATACGGTAGAGACCTTACAGTTTTACCTGAGTTTATCTTCAGGATTTGGACACTTCCAATGTTTCTGGTTGCACTGGATGCAGGTTGTGAAAATCTGTTGACATGAGGTAGGAAGGAAGATAAAAATGGACCGTGACTCAAGGTCTGCTGCCCCTGGGGACTGTCTCTCAGCTCTATGGAAAAAGGGGCTAAGAGCAGAAGCTGATGAACCTTCCACTGAGGACTCCAGTGCTGGAAAATACTCAGTATTGCTTAGCACCCAGGCAGATGAGAAGAATTCTCCTTACTCCTTCATAGGCACTAACACCGGGTCCAGGGAGCTCTCAAGGTGACAACCAGAGGAGATATACCGAAGCAGTTTTGTGAGTGGAGGATGTTAGTGTGTGTAGGTGTGGGAGCAATACAAGTGATCAGAAAATTCTGTCAGACTTGTTCCTTGACACTCACAAGATACTTCCTGGCATTAGCTGGGTGGGTATCCGAGGGGAGTCACGTGTCCTGCACTGAGAAATGTGGTTAAGAGCCAGGGAGTTATGACTCATTCCAAACAATATGGCTCCATTTGTTGTCCCCGGATAGTGAGATTTCAGGAAACCTGAGCTATCAACATAATTTTGTTTATTGTTTTCTAATCGTTTCTGTCAGCATTAAGTCCTCAAATAAAAATTGAGTGTAGCACAACATATATCTTTTCCCTGTTCTTTCCACCTTTGTCCTCTTGAGACCCTGTTCCGAGCACGGGTTTTGCTGGCATCACTTGCCTGGGCAAGATGCTGTGCACCTGGTATACCTTCTTTAGCACCCCACAGGTGCCAGTGGTGCTCTCTCCAGCTCAGCCTACCTGCTCATCTTACCTTCCACTCAGAGCACCCCTGCCTTTCCTCCCCAGGCACCAGATCCAATAATAAGGAAGCTAACCCTTTCCCTGAGATGTACGTTTGTCCAATTCAGTCCAATGGAATGACTTTACTCTTGCAGCTGGTGTGAGTTGTATTTTCCACTAGAGGCCTCTTGGAAAACGAGAGAAACTTTGGGGCCTTTTGTCTCTATCTATTCTTTAATTTATTAGGAAAACCTCTCCAAGAGCATTTAGATTGCCTCCAGCATGGGGCGTAAAAGAGAATGGATGACACTTTGTCACTTCCTATAACAGAGGTCGGAAGAGGAGAGAGAATGCGGATGGCAGCACGCGGTGTTAACAAGATATAATGGAAAGAGAGGAGCCCACCTGCTGTCAGAGTGTGAGGGCAGCCTGTTTGTGTGCATAAGGGTGCATGGTGGTGGGGATCAGGGTGAAGCTGAAGTCCTGGATTCCTAAGATTGGAGGAGGAAAAAAGTCTGTGCTATTCAGTGGTTAGAATGTTAGACCAGTCTGGGTTATATATAGTTCGTAAACTGTATGACATTCCATTAATCACTAGCTGGGTCTTGAAGACTTAAGGTGCAGCAAATTTTGAAAAAAACCCAGAACTCCTCCTTTATATTCCATCACTTCTAAGTTATTTATTAATTAAATCTTTGGCTCTATTCACAAATTGATGCTATACATACCAGTGATCTCAAGTGCATACAACACTATTGTTTTTTTATAATTTATTTATTTACTTTGAGAGAGAGAGAGCTCGTGAGTGAGCACTAGTTGGGGAGGGGCAGAGACAGAAAGGGAGAGAGAGAGAGAATCCCAAGCAGGCTCTATGTTCAGCTCAGAGTGGGGCTCCGTCCCACGACCGTGGGATCATGACCTGAAATCAAGAGTTGGAGGCTTAACTGACTGAGCCACCCAGGTGCCCCACAACACAATGCTTAATACAGAAAATAACATGAAAAGTGTTGTTATGGTAGTTGTGATTTTTTAAAGATAATTTATTGTCAAGTTGGCTAACATACAGCATATACAGTGTGCTCTTCATTTAGGGGTAGATTCCTGTGATTCATCACTTACATACAACACCCAGTGCTCATCCCAACAAGTGCCCTCCTCAATACCCATCACCGAAAGTTGTAATTTTTCAGTTAAAAAAAAAAAACCTTGAAGTTTCTATAATGTTTTCATTTCTTAGTCAAAATGTAAATATATAGTTAAATCTATTGAAATATAGCTGACATATAACGCTGCAAATTTAAGGTTGATTTGACACGTTTATATACCGTAATATGATTGTAGCCATAGTTACCACCTCTATCGTGTCATATATTTATCATTTCTTTTCTGTGGTATGAGTAATCAAGATCTAGCCTCTAAGCAAATTTGATGATTATAATATGATATTGTTGTCTATATTCACTATACTATACATTAGATCTCCAGGACTTACTTACTAATCAGTTGCAGATTTGTACCCTTAAACATCTCTCCTATTCCCCCAACCCTGAGCTTCTGGTAACCACCATTTAAATTTAAATTAATCAGAACAGGCAAATAGTTTGCAGCCAAGAAGGTGACTGATGGTCTCATGCTGGGTCCACTGACTTTGTTTTGGTTCACACCGACCCTGATGTCATGGGCCCTTCAGTATTTACCTAGAAAACCCCAATCACCCCAAGCAAATCATGAATTTTGTGGTTTCCTTGAAGACTTTCAGGATGAAAAGCAATTTCATATCTGCTAATATAAAAACGTCTAATTGGAGGAAAACCCGTCCATTATTGATGTCATTTCAGAAGACCTTTCTCTAGGTCCTTAGCTTCCAAAGGGGCCTTGTGTTCTGCTGCTTTCCGATCACCTTGAACCTAGGTTTGTCCAAGCGCTTTTGAACAAAGCACGTCTGCACCTTACAAGGAAATTTTCCGAATAATGACCAAGAAAATGAAATTTTTCTCCATAGGATTACAGTCCACAGTGACAAACCAGCATTCTCTCTTTCTCTTTTTTGCTTATTTGATCTCTGTCCCTCCTGGTGTGACTTTTTTCTTCACACACGTTTTAGAGAAATGTATTATTTTGGTTTCTAGCATGTGCGCACAACACCCTTTTTTATTCTTCACACGCTGTGTTAAAGGAAGGGTGGAATGGGGGCAAAATCTTCCCACATGCCTCCCACAGTGCAAGCACTGGGATTGCCTGATCCCATGGCTTGTCCAGGGTATGTTCCTTCAAAATTCAACATGTTCTCTGCTTTTTCTTCAAACTATGTTCCCACCTCAGTTAATAGGACAAGAGAACTCAGGTTGTATAGGACAGTCGAGATGGAGGACTGTCTGGGGAAGGAGGCAGAAGTGAGGGAGGGGAGACACCAAGCCCTATGTGGGCCTTGGCCCCCCAGCCTTTGAATGGACCCAACACATTGGTGTCTATGCAGGGCCAAACCATATAGGATCTAAAATGACTGTAAGGGTGGAAAAACATTACAAAAAATGGGCGACAGTGTTACAGATGTGAGGGATCTGGCTGCTTTATACAAACATAGAGACAAACCCAAAGCATCACCCCAGGGAGGATGACCAAGGGACTATCACAATGCATAGTGCCTGCAGGAAGTCAGTTCAGAAGTAGCTCCCTTACCAAGTCCTAGGACCACCGCCCCGACTCCAATCTAGTCCCTGTCTCAGAACAGCCTGCGTGATTCATGTGTAAACACTCTGCCCAGTGGGTTCCTCCATAAGCCTGGTCCAGAATGGTGGCCAGTGGCTCGGTCCTTGCTTACACCATACCAGTTGAGAAATATCTTGAACATGAACTTGGTGGAGGCGTTTTCGCTTCCCTTCCCACCACCATCCCATGGGCACCATATCCTGATTCCTCATTCCTCAGGGGACGATGCTGAAGGGAGAAAGCTTCCAGAGTCCAAATACCTCTCAGACTTTTCCTCTGCTGGCCGCATCTCTGTACCCTGCTCCTGAAGAAACTCTAAGAGGTGCAAAGCGACAGAATCAGCCCCATTTTTAGAAAGCTTCATACTGGCAATTTTCTGCAGCTTGTTTTTCATCTTTTCTCTCTCCTTTGAGTCCTGGTTTATTTTCACACCCTGTATGAAGTGGTGGATGGCCCTGTTCTCACTCTTCAGTTGGTAGAGCTGGAAGTTGCCATAGCGCAGATGGAGGACTTGTTTGGCTACAGGAGAAAGCTCTTTGCAGAATTCTTTTTGGAAGTAATGCTCTGCTTCATCATACTGACCTGCTTGTGCATAGAGGCAGGCCAGGTAGGAGCAGACACAGGGGAGGTTTGTATTAGCCTCCTCTGCTCTCTTCAAATGATACACAGCTTGTTCAATGGCTTCCTGTGATTTCTCTCTTCTCCTGTACATGTCATTCTTTCCTGTGTCCTGTAGGATTTCAAGGACTTTTGACCTGTAGCAGCATCCAGTGTAGTAATGTAGGTAGGCATTGTTGGGCATGCCTTCTAGAGCCTTTCTAAGCAGTTCGATAGCTTTGTCCAGGGCTCCTTTTCTTTGATACAGCTTTGCTGCTCCGCAAAGCACATCGGTTGCACACGGGACCTCCTTCAAAGCTTCCTCCACGAGCCTCTCTCCTTCACCTTCTTCCTTCATCCTCTGAAGTTTCAGAGCCAAGAGCACTTTCGCATACTGGTTGTCAGGATTCAGCCTGATGGCCTGCCTCAGAAGGTTGACAGGATTCTGAGGCAGCTTCCAGGTGTCCAGACGGTAGCTCGTGATGGCCAGGCCAGAGGCGAATTCCGCGTTCTGGGGATTCTTTTCCAGAGCCTTCTCAAAGCACACCTTGGCCCTCTCGATGTGCTTTCCTCCACACTGTAACCGGGCCCACCCCTCCTCACAGTCCATCTCAGGACTCTCGATTCTGTAGGGGCTGCGGAACTTCTCACATACCTGTCGCACCTTGTCCACATACATCTGAGCATCTGCGGGTCTGCCCAGGTGGTAGTAGACCCAGGCATAGTTTCCCCAGGTGACCAGACTTCTGATGTCTGCCTGCTCCGAGTGCTCTCGCTGGATCAGCTCCTCAGCCCGCCGTAGACACCCCAGGGCGGCCTCGTCATGGCCTCTGCAGTGCTTTATGTAGGCCAGTATGTTGAACACCGTGGCTTTGAATTCATTGTTCTGGAACTCAGTCACATTACACACCTCATCTTCAAAGTCATCCAAGGACTTTCCTCCCTCCACCAAGTTCCAGGTGAAATGGCATTTTAGTTGCCGCAGACAGCTCTCCAAGGTGCTCCTAGTGGTCTCACTGGAGGACGAAACAGAGAGACGGACACTGTGAGACACAGCTCGGATTCTCGGGGAGCAGGGCAGATACAATTCCCCTCCTCTCCTCCTCAAGGGTGTTCACCCTATTCAAAAGAGAACAATATTTCCTTTTTGTTCCTTTCTATATTTTGGCCTATGCGTTAAATGCGCAGGGACTCAGGGACTGGGTGGTGACTGGGCAGCCAAAGAATTAGGAAGAAGGCAGTAGCAGGGGGCCGGGGAGGAGGGAATGCTCTGAGCCGGGGGGTGAGTTTCCCTGAAGGAGGTGGTTTCCATCAGGTCAGGTAGCACTGGGCCTTGGCTGTCTGTGGCCAAACCTGGGGGAGAGGATTCCAGCCCACAGTGGACCTGACACAGTTCTGAAGAAGAAAGGCTATTTATTACTTTACATTTCTGTTCATCTTACCTAGCATTTACTTCCATGTTTTGAAGATCTTAGCTTTAGAATGGCCTATTCTTTTAAGGTTTTGCTGGCTTGGTTTTAATCTCATTATCCCTCTGAAGTTCAACTGCACTTTTTTCCCTATAGTTTTAGTTCCTTCATTCTCCTTCATCTGTCCTTTTTAGCATTATTTCTTTCTATGGCCTGTCTTATTATTTGAGCTTTCCATATCTCCTTAATTGATTTTATTTGTTTATCCAAATTCTTTTTTTTTTTTTTGGATCCTATTGGCTTTGTCTTTTTATTAATTTGTCATTCTCTGTCCTCATTTTATCTGCACTTTTCCATTTTAACCATTTAAATTGTATTTCAACATTTATTAATTCTTACTTCTACCCCTTAATTTTATTATTATTGTTATTATTATTATTATTATTATATGCTAGCAATGTTTTACACTTCTATTTTGGAATAAAATAAGTCATTTTTTCTCCCCTCCACCCCCACCTCTATTTCTTAGACTGGTGATTTCTGTTCTTAACATCTCTCATTGTGTTGGTCTATTAAAAATTTTGCATTGGTTGCCTTAATTATCTTTTGAAATTTTATTTTTCCTCTCTTGTGGCTTGCTTTCACACACAGTGTTAGAAGTGCAGTTCTGGGAGAAGGCTTACAAGACAGCTAGCATCTTGTGTTATGGGAAATGGTCTTTTTCCCTTAAGGTACTTTTGTAACTCTTCTGGAAAGATTTTCCATTCCCTTCAGTGTTAGTTCTTTAAAATGGAATGGAATGGGATGGAATAAAATAGAAAAAAAAAAACCTCACTCTCCACCCAAAAACCCTATCTTAGATAACTTCAGAGGTGAGCAGGTTAAAAATCATCAACTTCCTCAAATCATTTCTCTGCATTGCCTATGTATTGGAATCCTTGAAATGTTGCTCTTTCTCACTTAATTTCTTTTCCTTCAGGGTATATGTTAATTAGCCCTTTGATGAGAAGCTGATATTCTAAATGTTATGAATTCTGACATAGACAAGCAGTAGATATCTGGGAAGTCACGTAATGTGGCAAAGACCGCAGTTGAAATATTGTCCAAATGGAAGATTATATTCCCCTCCATTTTTTTTTCCTGTCCCCCATCTTTCACTTTTGATATCCTCTCCCACCCCCCAATTTGATTACTAGATCAGGGCTGGGCACCCAAACTCAAGTGGCAGCTGGAAATGGAACTGAGAGGGAGCTGGTTTTCCGGAGTCAGGGAGAGCACTGTGCACACTGGAGGTGTCATGGCAGCCACGGTCTGCAGCTCACACTGGACAGACTGACTGGATGCACATGTGCACATCTGGGGCCCCCAAGCTCTCCACTGTCCTGTTCTGGCCCTCCTGGGGTGGCTGTAGTCTTGGCGGGAGGGCTGTGAGCCCTTCCAGGAACTTTAAATCAGTCCCTGTTCATTTGTGTTACTTGAATCAAATGGAGACTCAACCTACCCCAATAGAATAAATAGAAAAGATGAAGGAAAATGGGTAGAAGTTTCTTCTTGGGGAAGGACCCTCTGTCTTTTCAAAGCCCTGGACAGTTCTCAGTGTAGAACCAGGATGTGTGAGCCTCTTGATGTAATATGGAGGGTGGTGGTGGTGGTGGTGGTGGTGTGTGTGTGTGTGCGCGCGCGCGTGCGCAAGTGTATATGTGTGTGAGCCAAGGAGAGTGCCTGGCATGGTATCTGGCACTGTAGTGACAGCAGCCTCCCCTTGAAAAGTTCATGTCCAACCTGATCTATTTTCCTTCTCAGTAAGGTTTCAGGAAGCTTCCCTTAGCACTAAGCTCTTTAGCAACTTTCTCATTTTATAAAAGAAACAGAGTGAATACAGTTGAAATTATCACCAGTGTATAGAGCATATGTTCAATTGTGCATCTGCAGGATAGAGGCACTTACTATACACCCTTATGTAAAATCCCTTTGGGTGGCCATTCAAAACATCCAATTTTACTGTGTGATTATAGGCTTTTATTTCTACCAGTGAATCAGAAGCCAGTTCCAGACACTTGCTTTCTGGATGCAGACTTGTGAGAATTATGCTCCTGATACCTCTAGAAGCACCAACTGTATACACACAACACTTCCTTCCCCTGCTTCTGGTCTGGATGAAAGCCTTGGTGATGGTGTTTATCTGGCTCAGAGCTAATCCTGTTACCGGTATCTTAGAGCAGTTAGAAATACACATCCTTGGGCCTCAACCTATGATTACCAAATCAGAATCTGAAGTGGGGGAGATTGAGCCCAGGAATGGTCTTTAGCAAGCCCTCCAGAGGAATTTTATGCATGCTTAAATTAGAGAACCACTACCTTAGTGAACAGAGCCAGTGCCTGTTGACAGTGCCCATAGCTAAGAGAGCAAAGACAATTAGGAGAGACGCTGGTGGGTCTGTGTTCTTAAGGGGAAGACCCTAAGACCATGCTAAAATTCTAGGAAATATTTCTAAATATTATGAGTTACTATCAAACAGACATCTGGAAATAGATCAAATCTTTCTCTTTCCTATTAGACAGACAGGCAGAGGAGCAGAAAAAAAAAATTAAAAGAGGAGAGAACAGAAAACTTCTAGAAGGAGGGCAATGTGTGCTCTAGGAAGGAAGTGCTGGGCAGGCGCCTCTGGATTCTGGAGCTGGGGCCTAGGCACCTAGTTTGGCCACCCCATCCTCACATTGGAGAAAACAGAAGTCTCCCTTCCTACCTTTCTTCCTTCCTGGGCAGTCTTAGAGAATTTTGGAGGTGGGGGCTATTTTCTCCAAGCACCCTACCTCCAACTCATACTTCAGAGAGAACTCGAACCAATCAGTAGCATTTTGGGGTAATATATATTTCTGTTGAGTGAATGAATACATTTTACCAGCCCTAATACAAATCTGAGATGAATGAGCACATGAAAAGTAAAATCTAGCTTAGCAGGAGCTGGGGTTGCTACCCGGAGTACATTGTAACAATATCTGCCAAAAAGAGATTCTTTGTTAAATAAGAATCCTATTAAAAGCCCCCACTTAATCCCTTCAAATAAGAAACAGAAGAGAGCGTCTACTGGAGCAATTTCCCCAGATCCCCCTTTAAATGAAGCACCTGCCTGAGTAAGCATCTCTCTCTCTGCCATATCGCCACTTCCTCCCCCCTCTGGACCTCAGCTGTCTTCCCCCGGGAGAGGTGCGCTGACAAAGCTTGACTGTGTGCGGCAGAAAATCACAGAAATAAAGCAGCCAGCTTCGGTAAGACAAACGCACGACCTGCAGACAGCTGCGAGCTAGACTACAGGCAAACACTAAAGCAAAACAAATCAGGAACTTGTGTTTCAGGAGCATGACTGTATAGGATTTGCATTCCCCAACGAGATTGACCGGACACTGTCAACACGATCAGACCAGGAGAATCTTTACCTCATGATCACGGGGCGCTTCTCAGCTGTTCTGAAAGGTTGCAGCTCAGGCCACTGTGCTCTTCAGAAATCTTCCTAGTCTGCCTCAGGGAGATGCTAAGGAGACCTTTATATGGAAGCATTACCTGTTCCTTTGCCCCTTTCTCCCACAGTTGGCTTGAAGAAAAAGGAACTGAAACTGGAAAGGGAAACTGACAGGGGCTCTGAGGGGAAATGAACCTTGAGTAGGAGCTGAGCCTATAGCACCCCGCAGTCCCCACCCCACAGTGAGTCAGAACTTCCCCTTTGTGATTGTTGTGATATCCTAGGTCAGCTGACGTCAAGGCAGCCAGGCTTGGAGAAGGATGCATACATGTACCAAGCACCAAGCGCCCTGCCTCATTTCTTTAGTGTTAACCCATCGTCTCTCTGCCCGTCCTTATCACCGGTGCGGCCCGCAGACCCTTGTAAGGGCTGGCATTTGTGTCTGTTTCCTTCACCGCTGAATCTCCAGTCCCTGCAGTAATACCCAGCACATGGCAGCCATTCCAAGGGTAGAGGCTAAATGAATGAATGATTAATGAATGGGCTCTGATGTCATCTGTCTGGATTTGAACCCGGGCTCCATATATATACACTGTGACGCTGGAAATTATCGAATGTTTCTCTGTGCCTCAGTTTGTTCTCTTGTGAAATGGGGATCCCATTACTACTACTAACTCATAAGGGTGCTATGAGCATCAAATGGGTTAAAGCATGAAATGTCCTTAGAATGATGCCTGGCATATAATAAGTACATGCTGTTTTTTTTTTTAAATGATAATTAAGAGCTAAAATTATTAACCAAAGAGATCAGGAAGGAAATCTTTGATGTTGCCTTTTCCAGAGCTTTAGCTCCTCTGACCGTCCACCATCCATCCAGCCTGATCACTAACCCAAGCCAAACAACTCCTAACACTTGTACACATTCTGGGCTTCCCTGAGCACCACGACACTTAAAGTCCCTTGGATCACCCTGGTGTCTGGCACCCGCGTGTCGCAACGTGCAGCCATGGAGATTCGTGATGATGGAGGAGAGCTCATTTCTTTGCCTTTTCCTTATTCAAACCCTTGATCTTAAAGGGGTTACTGTGTGTGTAGACCCAAGAAGACAAGAGGTAACAGTGCCGGGCATCACTGAGGTCAGGAAATTACACAGAGCACAAGGGAAACCTGTTGTCCAGGACACCTGGGGTTGTGGAGACAGGTAGCTCCATCCTGGAGAAAGCATCATTTATGGTACGCTTTGTCTTCCTAGGGGTAGGTGCAAGCAAGAGCTCTGTTCCTTGATGATTCTCTGCCCTTTTACTGGGACACACAGCCAAGGCTCTCCCAGTCGGAAACCCTTACTTTTAGGTGTCATTCAGGAGTTACAAGTTCTACGATTTATAGAAATGCATGCTAAATGTACAAGAAATGCTGCAGAGGGAAACTAGGAGCCCCGTGGAGTTTGTTGTTTGTTTTTAATCTGCCTTCAAGAAAACTATTGGATAGAAATGTTTAAATCTTATTATATGGGTACCGGGTTGGGGGCAAGCAGGCGATAGCTGTGTTTTGAAATGCCCAGAACTATTGTTTTTACTCTTTGGAAATCTGTCTGGCCAGTGCCTGGGTTTAGTGGGTTCACAGCACTGTGTACCAGCCACTCTGGCAGCCAGGTTAGTGTCAGAATATGCAGTGTGAATGCAAAATAGAAACTGAAAAAGAAAACCAACTCTCTCCTGGTAGTATTTCTATTTTGAGAAAAATGAAACTGAACTTACTGAGAGTTGTGATTACTCTGTTACAGCTATTGCTGTGTCTGTATCTGGAATACAGGCTCAGGGCTGTCCCTGTCTCAGCTCAGACTAAGGGCGAGTCCTTGTTTGCTGTTCTGAGAATGGGGAAGGTCACCTGAGTGGCTGCCTCAAGTACAAAGGGGTATAATACACTAGTTCCCACATTGCCATCGGACACAAGAAGGAAAAACAAAAAAAGATAAAAATGGAGAGGGAGGCAAACCATAAGAGATTCTTAAATACAAAGAAAAACTGAGAGTTGTTGGAGGGGAGGTTGGTGGGGGTTGGGCTAAATGGGAGATGGGCACCAAGGAGGATACTTGTTGGGATGAGCACTGGGTGTTATAGGTAAATGATGATTTCATTTTATTTAAGGAAATTCTTTTTTTTTTTTAATTTTTATTTATTTGTAGGAGAGAGAGAGACAGCGTGAGCAGGGGAGGGTCAGAGAGAGAGGGAGACACAGACTCTGAAATAGGCTCCAGGCTCTGAGCTGGCAGTCAGCACAGAGCCCGACGCGGGGCTCGAACCCAGGAACTGCGAGATCATGACCTAAGCGAAAGTCGGACGCTTAAGCGACTAAGCCACCCAGGCGCCCCGATTTAATTTTATTTAAATGATGAATCATTTAAATTTTATTCTTGAAACCAATATATTAAAAAAAGAAACTAAAAAAAGAAAAAGTACCAGCATCACCTGGTACTGGTATTGCTGGAAGTTTCTGTAGAACAGGTGGAGCACCTGTCTCTCTGCCAGAGGCAGATCCTTGCTGAATTCCTTCTGGAAGCAATACTCTGCCTTCTCATACTGCCCATTATACTATAGAAACAGGCAAAGTCCGTGCGGGCTCGGGGAAGGTTAATATTCAACTCGACGACTTTCTTAAAGTGATGCAGGGCATTCTCGGTTATCTCTCACAGCTCCTCTTGTCTTGGGCTCCTGGCGTACTTTTTTGACCTCTGTATTTGTCTGATTTTTGCCCTGTCGCGGCATCCAATCTGCAGATGTTGATAGACCTTGTTTGGCTGGATTGCAAAACCTTTTTGAGTAATTCTATAGCTGTGTCTAGAGTCCCTCTATTTAGGTAATATTTGGCCATGCTGCAGAGGGCATCTTCAGGGCATGGTGTTTCCTTCAAGGCCTCTTCCACTAGCGTACCTCCTTCAGTCTCTTTTGTGGTCTTCTGGAGAGTCAGAGCCAGGAGAACAGTAACATACTGGTTGCCAGGATTCAGTTGGATGGACTGCCTCAGAAGCTGAATGGTGTTCTCTGTTGGTGCTTTGTCACCCTGATGATAGGGTGATGACCAGTCCCAGGGAAAACTCTGGGTAGTGGGTTTCCCTTGCAAAGCCTTCTCAAAACACTCCTTAGCCCGTTCATAATACTTTTTTCCCATTTTAAAAGTGCCCATCCTTCTTCACAGTCAATCTCTAGGCATTCGATTCTGTAGGAACTTGCAAACTTCTTGCAAAAGTTTCCTACCTTGTCGATGCGAGACGGAGCTTCTGGAAGCCTGCCCTTGTGATAATAGACCCAGGTGTAGTTTCCCCAGGTGACCATACTTCTGATTTGGCCTTGGCATCCTGTCATCACAGGATAAACCCTTCCACTTGCTGTGAGTATTCCAGAACCTCCTTGTGCTGGCCTCTGAGGTATTTAACACAGGCAAACAGATTGTACATGATTGCTTTGAATTCTTTGTTTAGAAACTGTAGCTGATCACATACTCTGTTTTCCATATCATCTAAGGAACACTTTTTGTCATATAAATTCCAGGTAAAATGGCATTTCAGTTGTAGTAAGTTATTTTCCAAGGAAGGTTTGGTGATATCACTGTTGGGGAAGAAAAGCAAACATTAGGGGATGTGAGTGAACAGATGTACAAAGCAACAGGTTTAGGGTGGGCTGTTTGACCATGTCTGAGAGGAATGCCCACTCTGAGCTTGGGCTTCCAGTCTCTAGAATTGTAAGAACCGAATTTCTGTTATTTATAAGCTACCCTGTCTGTGGTATTTTGTCATAGCCGCTCAATGGATGAAGATGAAGGGATGGCCCAAAAAGAAGGGGGTGTGGAGGAAATGTATTACCAAGGGACACCCCACTTCCATTTGTCTTAGAGAAGCGTGTGCACAGAGGTCCTGGAGCCCCGATGGCAAAAGAAGGGGGTTTCTCTGTAGAAATGCGATTGGAGAATGGTGTGTGTGTAGCGGGTGGTGGTGGTGAGTTGTAACATTTAGTGAGGGGTTTTTGTTCCTTTCCTCATGCATGGAAACCAGGGCATGACAGCACGAACAGTTAGAAGACAACGGAGATGTGCCTTCCAACAACTGTGGGAAAATAATTTTAGATTTAAAATTCTAAACATAACCAAATAGTTATTTAAATGTGAGGAAAGAGTGAAGACCCTTCCCTACATGGCAATTAGAGATTTATGTTACAGACACTGTTCCTCAGGAAGCTGGGAGGAGGGTCTCATTACAATTAGGAGTAAATCCAGGTAGCAAATAAAGAAATGGGATTCAGGAAACAAAGACTCAGTGTAAGAGAAGGTCTTCCATAAGAGAGAGGTGAAGGGAAAACCTGGATGCAGGGGAAGGGAAATCACCACACTTCACCACCAGTGTAGACAAGAGCAGGTCAAAGATGTGAATGATTTCCACAGAAATGTGACAATGACAGCTTGCCTAAGGTTTGAAAATATGGAGAGGAAGTTTATTCACCTAGAATGGAGCTTGGGGCTGAGATGGTGGTAAGTACTTAGAAATCTAAGAAAAAGACACAAAGAACAAAACAACTTTTGCTTACTTGTTTCCTTTAACTTCAGAAAAAAATGAACCAAAATCCAGGAAGAGAGGTCACTGTAAAACAGGACAAGGCTCATTTGTGAACAGGGTTTATGTGGTTGTGATAATCCAAATACTGAATATTGATCTAACCCAAGTCACCAAGTGATATTGGAGTGGGAGAATGCAGGAGAGGAGAGGTATGTAGAGGTGTGTGTGTGTGTGTGTGTGTGTGTGTGTGTGTGTGTGTGTGTGTATGTTGGGGAGAATCTATGGTGGAAAGCAAATAGAAAATGACTAAAATGAAAAAATCAGGAACTTCCAGTATAAGCATATTGTGGCAACAAATAGCACAGTACTGGTTGCCGCTGGGGTGTGGGGATAAGGTGGGCTGGTTAGGGGTGGGGACTGCTGTTTCTCCCACCTTGTAGATCATGTCGACTATTTAAATGGTGCGAATGCATGAATTTGATTATAAAGTAAGGAATCTGGAAGGAAAGAGGGAAAGAAGGAAGGAGGGAAGGAAGAAAGGAGGGAGGAAAGAAAGAAACAAAGGGAAAGAAGGAATAAATCATTATACATCCATATTCTGCAGCATTATTTGGAACCCTCAATACTCTTTTAATAGTAATAACACTCACAGTATAGTGCTAAGTGAAAAGGTAAGATGAAATTTGAAAAGATTCCCCCCCAAATCTGTTAATAAAATACATATATATCAAATGTAGAAGTATTTTATTTCTGCTTGGTTAGATGGTATACGATTGAATTTTTTCCTTTAGACAGCTGGCATTTTCCCAAAGTTCTTTAGTGTGTTAATAGTATCTTTTACCCTGAAAAAACTCCTTCATGCTTCTAGTTGGTTTTGTTTGTTTATTTTTTAAATATCACTGAGGATTACAAACAAAACAGAAAAGGAAAGTTTGGGTACCAGACAGTTCAAGGCCAATTTCTCTGGAGGCTCTGGGAAACCTCAGAGATGTGGATTCTGATTTAGTACTGTGGTTCTTATGGAAAGAATTCATTTGTTAAATTCAACCCATTCAGTGCTGAGTTTTATAAAGAGTGCACGCACGTTCCTTAAAAATTATAAAATCAAATAACCCCAAGCTCCTGCCTGGCTTTTCCTTTCAAATAAAAAACAGAAACACAAAAGCTTGTGAGAACATTTCCACCTGGTTTGCATCCTTAACTGATGAAAATTTTCCAGCCACAGAATGAAATACATTCACCACCCCATTCCCCCAAAGCCTTCTGTGCCTTTTCTTCCCTGCTCCAGCCTCTGGCAGTTTCCTGCTTAGGATTTCTAAAAACTTCCACTGGGGAGAGCCCGTGTGTGTCTGGAAGTGCTGTAAAATTTAAGATGCCTGAAACAATTATTATAAAGATTTAAGGTATATTAAATATTTAAGCAGACTCCGAAATCTGGCACTTAAGAAAAATCTGTCTTGAGATTTTCAGAGACACTAGGCACAATTTTAAGAGACCAATGCAAGAAAAAAACCTACACCTCATGGTCGGAGGCTGAATGCTGCCCATCTCTCCTGCAGTGTTCTGGCAAAGGCTGATTTGCTGCTCAGAAATCTGCCTTGGCTCTTCTGGCCAACCTAGGAGTCTTTAGCAGACCCTCACAGCCCGCGTGATTGATTAACTAGGCCTTTCTTCCTTAGCCATAGATCTTGCATTCTTGATAGAAAGAACAGAGCATTTCTGCACCTCACCAGACCTGCTGCACCAACATCCACCCCGCACCAAGGAACCAGACCCTCTCGCGCAACTAATGAGCCCCACGATAACGTGTGTAGCTGGGACCACAGCATCTGCACATAATGGGGAGATGTTATAGACCCCTGCACTCCGGTAACTAATGTCAGTGCCCTAAACCCCCTTATAAATCTCTGGGCCAGGCAGAAACCATGGAGTTGGCCTTTGGGGGCAAGAGTCCACCTTCTCCCCCAGCCAACAGAATAAAGCTCATGGTCCTTTCCATTCAAAACTCGAATATTAAGGATTGGCTTTTGGAGCAACATGCAGTCCAACTTCTTGGCCGCAGGTTGCCGAGGACGAGACGCTCAGCGCTGCTGCTGAGGGCGGCCTTTGTCTGTGCTTGTCAATAGGACATGGAAATGTACCCTGGCCAGCACAGCTGAATTCTGCTCTGCTGGTTTCCTGCTGGGGGAAAGGGAGACATCAGCAGGGAGAGCTTTGATCTTCCTGACCGGAAACTCAACTGGGACAAGCATGTTTTGGAGGAAGCGTGTGTAAGGAAGTTCAAGGTGGAGGAACATTTAATAGAGGGAGGACCCACAGCATAGTCAGAGAACTAGAAATCTAAGTGACTGCTGCACTTGTGTGGCTTCGGGAGGACTGTGACCCCAGTAACTCCACCACTAGCTGGTACTGGTGGAGAAGCTTTGCTCAGGGCTTTGTAGCCCTGATTTACTGCCTTTGCCGTGAGACATGGCCATTTACCAGATAAATGAAAGAAGACCCAGCATGTTCATGCAGCAGGCCCAAGGAGGCAAGTCCAAGTCTGTCTGACTCTTAAACCTTACTTGTTTGATTGTGAGGCTTATAAGCAGGGAGTCTCTTGAGTTAAACTACATGGTTCACTTACTGCTGGTGGGCATGTAAGCTGGTGGAGCCATTGTGGAGAACAGTATGAAGCTTCGTCAAAAAAAAAAAGTTGAACTACTATGTGACCTAGGTGTCCCACTTCTGGATATATATCCGAAGGAATAAAAATCAGGGTCTCAAAGAGATATCTGCACACCCATGTTCATTGCAGTATTATTCGTAATAGCCAAGATACAGAAACAACCTAAGTGTCCATTGTGAATGAATGGATAAAGAAAACGTGATGCACACATGTACACACACACACACACACACACTCACACACACACACACAGTGGAATATTATTCAGCCATAAGAAAGAAGGAAATGTTACCATTTGTGACAACATTGATGGGCCATTAGGGCATCTGTGCTAAGTGAAATAAATTGAAGAGAGGAAGACCAGTACTATATGAATTCATTTATATGTGGAATCTAAGAAAGCTGAACTCGTAAAAACAGAGTAGAATGGCTGTTACCAGAGGCTGGAGCAGGGGAGGACATGGGGAGATGTTGTTTAAGGGTAAAGACCTGCAGCAAAGTCAATAAATGTATTCTGGAGACCTAATGACCAGCATTGTGATTATAGTCAACAATACTGTATTATAGACTCCAAAGTTGCTAAGAGTTGAGGGGGTGAGTTGGTTAAGAAGGTGCTCCCAGAGAGAGATGGTAAAAGACAAAGCCTGCCAAGCTGTTTGATTTTGTAGTTCAGTCTCTTGTAGAAAGGAGTTGTCAGCAAAGATAGGTGAAAACAAAGAGAAAATATACAATGTTCATCATTGTCTGAAGAAGAGTTTAAGATCTTCTACAAGTGCACCAGAGAAGGCACTTTAGTTTGCTCATTGGTTGCTCATTGGAAGGAGGTACAGGTTTTATTCTAGATATATGAGCCAGTGAAGAGTGCCTTTGTAATTTTACTGCAGTGAGAGTACATAATATGACCCTATATGGACCTTTTCATTTTTTAAAATGTTTGTTTATTTTTGAGAGAGAGAGAGCGTGAGCGAGTGGGAGATGAGCAGAGAGAGAGAGGGAGACACAGAATCTGAAGCAGACTCCATCCAGGCTCCAAGCTGTCAGCACAGAGCCCAAAGCGGGGCTCAAACTCATGAACTGCAAGATCATGACCTTAGCCGAAGTCGGATGCTTAATTGACAGCCACTCAGGCACCCCTGAAAATGTTTAATTTTTAAAGCTTGTGCTATTTGTTGAGTTATTTGCACAGTAGAAGCACCATTGTCACTTTGGACGAATTGTGGAAGGCCAAATCTAGGAATAATTTCTCACAATAAAATTTTGGTTACTTTCTTGGCTCTTTCAGTTCTGCTCTTTTGCCTCAATCCATCTGGCAAAAGTATCCACAAGCATTAGTAGGAACTTACAGCTTTCGCAAGGAGGCATTTGTGTAAAGCCAAGCCGCCAGTCCTCTCCTGAATATGATCCACGCCTTTGGACTGGTTTCAAAAGTGGGGGAGGGTGGAATGTGCCTCCCGGATATACTAGGACACAAACCATACAGGATCGGCAGGCCTGCTTTCTTGTAGCTGTTAAATTTACTCCATCAAGTATATTTTTAATTGAAAGCTTTAAAGCATTTTTGCCCAAATGAGTAGCTCGGTGTAAACCCTGTATTAACTTCCATTGTTTATTTTTGAGTATAAAGATTTTTCTTTCATTATTAATAAGCCAGTCCTGTGCATTTTTAGAATATCCTTGTTTCTATGGGAAGGGCTATGTGAATTTCCTGGTCTGAATAGACTGGAGTCTATGGACTTTATTGGAGTTAAGGCCGGTATAAGACTTACTATTTGTTTATTTTGTGCTGCCTGTTTGGCCACACAGTCTGCCACATTGCTTCCTTTAGATTCTAAGGTCATGTCCTTTAGCTGTCCTTCAAGGTGAATTACAACTACCTCCTTAGGTAGGTGGACCATCTCAAGAAGAGCAATGATTTCAGGCCCCTATTTGATCGGGGTGGTATGGCTTGCTAACAGTCCCCTTTCTTTCCGGGCTGTTCCCTGGGGAAGGTAGCTCCAGGAAAGCATATTTGGAGTCAGTATAGATATTCATTGTTAGGCCTTCTGCCAATGAAGAGCACGGGTTGAGTGCTATTAATTCAGTCTTTTGAGCAGAAGTTTTTACCAGAAGAGCTTTTGCCTTAGTGGTCTTAATTAAACTATAGTCTATCCAGCTTTTCTCTCTCTCTTATCCATGAAGCTACTGCCATCAGTAAATCCATTGTCATCTACATTTTCAGTAGTGGAATCTTTGAAGTCTGATCAACTAGACTAAACAAGATCAATAATCTCTGAGCTGTCATGTTCTAACATAGGTATCTAATGGTCAGGCCCAGGCATCAGAGTAGCTGGGTTTAAAGTTGGACAGGTTGTAAGTATTATTTCCTGTGTATCTAAAAGCACAGCCTGGTATTTAGGAAGTCAGCCTCTCGCCATTCATTGGTGGCCCTTGGTGGTTTCCAGGACACCCTGGACCTGATGCAGAGTCATCGCTGTCAGGGGCTTGTCCTATGGGAAGTTCTGAATCTTCTTCCAGGAGGCTGTTGCAGCCGCCACTCGAAGACAGTCCGGCCACCCTTGAGCTACATTATCAAATAACTTTGAAAACTAGCCCACCGGTCTTGTTTCATTTCCTCATTTCTGGGTAAGAACACCAAAGCTTGTCCCTGTGTTTCTGCTACATGTGAGGTGAAAGGTTTTTCTAAATTTGGTAAAGCCAAGACGAGCTTTTAATGCTTGAAAGGCCGCCTGCTGGGCTTTAGTCCTGAGTAAAGCTTCCTCATCAGGGCCTTTAACTGAATCATACAATGGTTTGGCTAAGATCCAAGCCCAGAAATCCTCGAGCAGCAAAAACTTGCCATACCTAGGAAAGTACGGAGTTGTTTTTCGTGAACTGGGGGTCCAAGATCTAATATAGCCTTTTTCCTCTCATTAGACAGGGTATGATGACCTGGTGTTACCACATTTCCCAAATATTGTACTTTCTGTTTAGATATTTGCACCTCTTTAGGGGAGACGTGATACCCTCTCCCAAGAAATTAAGTAAAGTTATAGAATTGCTATCAGACATTTCTTTTGCGGCACTACAGATTAAAATATCATCCACATACTGAACCACAGTCCCTGGAGGCAAGAAGATATCACTGATATCTTTAAAAAAAATTTTTTTTTTAACTTTTATTCATCTTTGAGAGACAGAGAGAGACAGAACACAAGCAAGGGAGAGGCAGAGAGAGAAGGAGACACAGAATCCGAAACAGGCTCCAGGCTCTGAGCTGTCAGCACGGCGAGATCATGACCTGAGCTTGACTGACGGAGCCAGTCTCCCCTGACTGGTTGGGCTTTAAGAACCCATCCTGGGACATCACAATCCCACACTTGTAGATTTACTTCCTTCCAGATATTGGAAGGGATGTCAGGGTAAGGTTTTAGCTCTCCAGGTGTTAAAGAGTACAAACCATCCCCTTCTTTAGTAAGAGCAAATCTGCTTCCCAGTTTATACATTATTCTCATCCAAGTGATGGTGTGGGACAAGACAGAGGGACTAGAAAAACATTAGTAACTGATTGACTTTGATATTTACAGAGCTTGATTTAGTTTCTTCTTCTATGCCAACAGTTTCATGGTTAGAAAGACAAGTAGGGCCAGAGTGCTGAATAAGAACAGAGTAAGAAGTGGCTCCTATATCTATAAGAAAATTGGCAAACTTACCTTCCATATCCAGGGTAACCCGGGGCTCTTGATGTCAAAGGGGGTGGAACCAGCCTCAGGGCTACCATGTCATACGGACCCCGGGTTCCTGCTCTCCAGCAGGGAAGTGAGTTCCTGTCTTCCCTCTCTTTCTGGAGATGAGGACAATCTCTCTTCCAATGTCCTTTTTTCTTATAGACAGGACATAGCCCTGGGGGAAAGCATTTTTTCGGACATTCTTTTCTCTGATGTCCAATTTGGCCATACCCATAGCATGGGGTCTTACCTGACCCTTGGTCTGATACTGGCTTTTTCTTCAGCCCCTGGTTAGCCTGGTGTTGTGGGGACTCCACAATAGTGGCAGCCAATACTTGAGCCCATATTTTACCCTGAAATTTAGCTCTCCAGTCCTTTTCTTGTTTTAAGATCACATCGCTGCTATTAAAGACTCCAGTCGCTACTTCTACTAGGTGCTGCATTGGGGGTTGAGAGCCTTCAGTCACTTTAGTCAGTTTTTGGTGGATGTCAGGTGCTTATAAAAAGCACCTGTCTATCTTGATACTTGGTAATTCCAGTGTGGTCCAGTATTTGGGACAGCAGCGCCCCCTACCGGATAACCTTTCCTATCTCTTGTTGCCAGTTTATCAGTGAACTCTTGAGCCCTTGCCCAGATATGATTCTTTTCCCCAGAGGTGCGACAATGAATTAATATGATACAATATATCATATATATATGATGTATGTATATATATGTATATATACATATATATATATCTTTCCAGATAAAATCAAACATAATAGATAATTGTTGAAAGCTCTCAATAAATTGAGAATGGTTTTCAGAATATCGTCCTAATTGTTGTTTTATCTGAGTGGGTTCTGCCATGGAGAACAGGGCTCTAATTGTGCCCATTTCTCTGTTAGCAACCTCCTGAAGAGGATGCATTCCAAACCTAGATGGGATTCCTGGAAGATATGGTGTCCTGCTCCTGGTGTATCCACCTGGGCTGGGAGCAGAGGGGTCTTGGGGTTTAAAAGGAGGAGGGACAGCAACAGAGCCAGTGTCCTCATTGTCTGGACTGGCCAGTGATTCTTCCAGTAGGAGGAAGGGACCTGTTTAGACAGCCATCATCCACTTTGTCCCGAGGGGGTTTATTAACCTGGTTGGTGGTTAAACATGTTCTGCAAAGGCCTTTAGATCGGGATTCTGATTTAGGGCCCCTGAATGTCTAGACGTAGGTCACCTCAGGGCATTTTCCCTGCCTTTTGCAGAAGAGATCTAAGTGATATATTGTAATGAAGCTTAATGTCCCACTAATGGGCCATTCTTCCTCAACTTCTAAGGAGTACAGAGGCCATGCAATGTTACAGAGAAGATCAGTTTTTTCTTTCTTAGATCTTGCTAACTGAATTGTTTCCAATGAGTTAAATAAAAGGCATTCCAAGGGAGAATCCTTGGGGACTGAAGGACAAGATCCCATGCTCCTAGAAAAGTAGGGAAGGTCTGTTGCCAAACCTCCCCCCACATACCAGCCTGACTCCTGGGTGGTGTCTCACACAGGATATGTCAGAGGCTCCTGATGTCAAAGTGACCCAAGGTGTCCCTTGAATGAAATCTCAATTGGCCACCACCCTGCTGTAAAGGGCCTGTAGTATAAGGACACAAGTCTAAACGTCTAAACCAAACTGACTCCATGACAGGCTTTAAGTTTCCCCTCTAAACTAGAAGGCCTAAGTTTCAGCTTCCTGGAAACTATCAGGCAGTCACACATCGCCCAAGGCAGGAGAAACCACCCATGCAACACCCAATCAGGAAAGGCCATCGACCACCCTCCACATTACTAAGGGAGAGGCCTGGAGATAGAAACTATAGATAGGACACTGTTACTTAAAGTTAAGTTAGTTAGTTAAGTTAAAGTTAGTCGCCGAACAAGACCTTAGGCTCGCTCTGTGATTGGTTGAGTTTAAAGGTACTCTAAATGTTGTAATTGGATCCCGCCAAAAGTAACGAATACTCTAGACAATGTGTACGGCTAAACCGCTGTCAATAATGTTGAATAATTATGATTGGATCACTGTTCCCCTGCCACAACTTCTGTAACTCCCCCGTCACAAACCCCATAAAAACCCTGCTCTGCCTTTGCTCGGGGCTCTCAGCATGGATCCACTGCGTTGGTGAGGTCTGGGAGCCCAAGCTTAAGCCCGTAATAAATGCCTTTTGCTCTTGCATACGTGACTCGGACTCCTTGGTGGTCTTGGGATTTTGGAGAGATCGCGATCTGGGCATAACAGTAGGAGGGGTGCTAGGGAACATCCCTATGCTTCCCCACTGTATCCTGGGCTACAAATGGGTGCCAGTGAATGGACCAAAATACTATCACTTGCCTTGCCTTGAAGAACCTGCCATTTTTAACCCATGGAAAACACTAGAAAAGTTTTACAAAGGGAAATTACCCAATTTTGTAATTTAAGTAGTCAGTAGGGGACACTGATGGAAAACAGTAAAGACGGAAGTCCATCATGATCTGAGCGACATTCCAACACGTGTGGCCTTTACAGCCAACTTCCCTAGGAAATGGTCCCCAGTTGGGTTTTAATTCAATCAGGTATCAGTTTGGATTAGCTCTGAGTGGTGGTCTAGATCACCAGAAGTGTGGCCAGAAGTGTCTAGATCAGGGATGTAGAGAGATCACTTACACCAATGAGGAGGAAACCTCACACGGGAATCTTAAGACCTGGTGACGTAAGTGGCTGTTCTGTACCCAAGACAGACAACTTCATACAAAGACAGGAATGAAGAGAGGGATCAAGTTTCCGGGTCTAATTACCATTCTGGCCAGGGTACTAAATTCCAGTCAAAAGGTGGACTGTCTCCTCCCCATAGAGTAGCCATGGGCTAGAGGAGTGCAGCCTGAGTAATCAATATGAAAACTTCCAATAAGACCACACTCCTTAAAAAGCCCCTGAAATGAAAGTAAAGGAAGAGAAGAGGAAATAATTACTCACCAAGTCTACACCAAAGCTCAGAGTCCAGATGATAAAGCTCAGGCCCCACTCACAACTAGGTGCCAAAATGATGTGGTTTGGAGAGGGGTTCCGAAGCCAACAGCCAAGAAAGAATTCTTGTGATGCTTTTGGTGCAAAAAGATGTTTTTATTATAGTATGGGAACAGGACCCGTGGACAGAAAGAGCTACATTATATGTGTTGGGGTGGCTGATTATGGAAGATTTTCTATCCTATGGAGAGGAGGATGATGTTAGGGCTCCAAGAAATGGAGCCTTTAGGTCTCTGGAGGTCTGGCTACTGATAAGATTGCTTTCCTCTTATAAAACATTAAGACAGTTGTAAACTGATGGAGACCTGTCCTGTGACTATGATCTCTATCAGCGAATCAATCAGCTAACAGTTTGTTTTTCCCTTTCCTTTGTTCTTGGGCAGCCAGGAGTGCCTGAGGGATGTCACACCTTGTCCCATCTGGGGGTGGTGCTGGGGCTTGCAGGGTGTTAGCTTGTGCTTTGCTGTCCGCTTGCCTTCTGCTCCCTCATCACTAGCACAGAGACACTGCCCATCTGCACAGACTCTCCACCCACTGGCTCCACAGCTTACGGAGCCTCTCCTTAGTTGGGGAGAGGAGTGGGCACCTCAGGGGGGCTGAGACAATCCCATGCCTTCTCCTCAGACTGCTCTCCTCAGTTTTACTGTCTGCACCAATCATGTGCTCCAGCTGGACAGAGGCCCAGTTTCCATCACTCCTCGAGCACCCCCTGAACTTTCTGGCCTCTGGACCTTGACTCCTGCCAGCCTCTACCCCCTCCCCTGGCAGCTGGCCACTGAAAAGCCTCCTGTTCTTCCTGGTTGGAGGCACTCAGGACACACCTCTTTAATAACAATTGCTTCCTGTTGTTCTGTAAGGACACAAGTCTAAACGTCTAAACCAAACTGACTCCATGACAGGCTTTAAGTTTCCCCTCTAAACTAGAAGGCCTAAGTTTCAGCTTCCTGGAAACTATCAGGCAGTCACACATCGCCCAAGGCAGGAGAAACCACCCATGCAACACCCAATCAGGAAAGGCCATCGACCACCCTCCACATTACTGAGGGAGAGGCCTGGAGATAGAAACTATAGATAGGACACTGTTACTTAAAGTTAAGTTAGTTAGTTAAGTTAAAGTTAGTCGCCGAACAAGACCCTAGGCTCGCTCTGTGATTGGTTGAATTTAAAGGTACTCTAAATGTTGTAATTGGATCCCGCCAAAAGTAACGAATACTCTAGACAATGTGTACGGCTAAACCGCTGTCAATAATGTTGAATAATTATGATTGGATCACTGTTCCCCTGCCACAACTTCTGTAACTCCCCCGTCACAAACCCCATAAAAACCCTGCTCTGCCTTTGCTCGGGGCTCTCAACATGGATTCACTGCATTGGTGAGGTCTGGGAGCCCGAGCTCGACCCCGTAATAAAGCCCTTTGCCTTTGCATGCATGACTCGGTCTCCCCGGTTGTCTCTGGTCGTTGAGGATACTGCGATCTGGGTATAACATTGACAGCTTGGAGCCTGAAGCCTGCTTTGGATTCTGTGTTTCCCTCTCTCTGCCCCTACCCTGCTCATTCTCTCTCTCTTCCCTCTCTCTCTCTCAAAAATAAACATTTAAAGAAATTAAAAATAAAATGAATCCTTTCCATTTCCATGATGTCCAGAAGCAGATATAGGCAGATGAAGGGCCCAGACCTCCTCCCACTTTTCTAGGTCTCTCGCCAGTTCCATTTACACAAGGTAGGTCAACCAGCCAAGGGGCTCTGAAACTTGCATCTGAGGGGATCCCAGGGCCCCCAAAGCGGGAGAGCAAGCCCTTTCCGCTGCCCAGAGCAGCATTTCTTTGGAGGGACGGTGTGGGGTTGGGCTGCCAGAGCGGTGCCCGCATTCACTTGGGAAGACCCAAATGTTTATCTAGACTGAGGACTCATGCAAATGCTTGCCTCCGGCCCACACAGCCTCGAGATGACCTCGCTTCTAAGGCCAGCATGCTTATGATTGCCCTTTTATAGATGAGAGAATTGAGGCTTAGGGAAGCTGAGAAATCTTCACCAAAATCCTCCCAGGGGAGCTGAAACTCGCATATCATCTTTGACATCAGAGCGCAAGCTCTTCACCGTTCCACGACACTGTCCTTCTCTTCCTTTACTAATTTCAGTGTATGCTCCCAAGTGCTGCAAGGGGGGGGGGGGGCAGTGTGTTGGAGCTCTGCAATTGCCCAGGTCTGCCTCGCACATGGTAGCGTGACAACGGCAGTACTTGATTGAAAAAGCTAGAACATTCTCCCATAATTCCCATAATTAAAGTCAATCCGGTGAGATTTCCTGATCTCCAGGGTTCTTTGCTGCTCCGTGGTGCTCTTTGCTGCATGGGGCTGGCTGCCACAGCTATCCATCCCCAACATGGTCGCTCAAAGCCACGGACATTCATGCACTTAGTTCTAGAGGCCACAAGTCAGAATCAAGGGTGTTGACATGCCAGTCTCCCTCTGAAGCCTCTCGGGGAGAATCCAGTCCTGCCTCCTGAAGCTTCTGGTGGTCTCTGGTGTTATGGGACCTGTGGCTGCATTATCCATTTCCTGCCTCCACTTCCCCATGGTCTCCTTCCCTGTGTGGCCCTGCATCTTTCCCTTTTCTGTCATAAGGACACTATTATTTAGGCTTAGGTTTAAACCTAAACCTTTAGGCTATCTTAGCCTAAACCCAAGAAAATCTCAAGGTCTTTAACTTGGAGAAAAATAAAAATAGTAGCCTCAGGCACCGCACACATAGTTCATCTCATTCTCACAACAACTGTGCAAAGTCGGGCATTCTCAGTCCCATCTTAAAGATGGGAAAAGTGAAGCTCTGAGAAGTTGTCCAAAGTTTTAAGGCTAGAAACTCACAAATCTGGCCAGGTTTACATAGCATACTCCTACAGCCTTCTCCCTTTCTCCCTCCCTCCTTCCCTCCCTCCTTCCCTTCCATCCTTCTCTCCCTTCCTTCTCCCTCCCTCCTTCCCTCCCTTCCTCCTTCCTTCCTTCCATAAATATTGAATACCTACTGCAAGTGAGGAACCATTCTAGATGTTGAAGATACAAAAAACAAAAACAAAAATCTCTGCACGAAGCTGATATTCTAATGGGAGAGACAGACAGTAAGCCATCATGTAAAATGTATTGTATTTTGAATGATGATATTGCTATGGAAAAGTTATAAAGCAATGTGTGTACCCTTTTGGACTTTTACTCAAACATATCCACCGTAACAAGACATCTTTCAGACCACAGGGAAATTTGACTATGAACTGGTATGTGATACTGTTAATTTGTTACATCTGATGATGGCCTGGTAGCTTTGTTTCTAAAATGTAATTAATTGAAAGATGCAGGCTGAAATATTTGTAGATAAACTAAGATTGCAAAAATATGGATGATTATTGATGTGGAATGATAGATTCCTATGGAAGGGCCTTTATACTCTTCTACTTTTGTGGATATTTGAAAATTTCCATAATATAAAGCTTTGGATAGGAGTGGCAGGTAAGACATGCAAGAGACATTGTAAGACCCCAATGGGTAGATGAGGTGTTACAGCAAAGGCTCACATGAGGCCTAGAAGGAGCCGTGTGAATCTCTAGATGTTCCAGGCAGAAGTCGGAGCTCACGATGTTAGTAACTTACTTTATCATGCGTCGTGTAACAGGACATTTTCACACAGTATCATGACACTACATAAGTTGTACCACCATTTGAGACCAATCCTTCAGACTTTAAAAAGGAATTGAAATGTTAAGTGTAGACATCAGGAGTCTTCAAAAGCCGAAAATGATGGCCGATTTTCAAACTAGAAAAGGCCACTGAAGTATCCTACAGGTTTTAACTTCTAACAAGGTAAACATCTTTTGCTAGAACCCACATAATCAAAAAGCTCTTTGGGGTCCTTAATGTTTGTAAAACCCTAAAGGATTTTTGAGACCCAAAAGGGAGAACATCACTGTGGATTAGCCCCAGCCTTGACAGGTCCGTTTCTTCCTATGACCTCATGAGGAGTTACTGGTTTGGAATTCCAAGGACCAAACCCATGTTTTCTGGCTGGTCTTGACCCTCATAACTCAGGAAGCAGCTTTTCAATGCCCTAAGGGACTTTAACCAAAATTAGCTGTTTCCTCCTCGGTGGTTTTGTCTCGTGGTTATTTATTTACTTTTTCTTTTCCTCATTTTTCTATGTTTCTTCATTTTTTCATTTCTAAATTCCTTCTTTTTTTTTTTCATTTCTTCTTTGTTAGTATTTGTTTGCTTGTTTATTTTTTGGTCTGGCATTGTGTTTTTGATTCTGTCATAAAGACAAGTTCATCAGGTGAACTTTGAACTGATTTGGACCAAATTTCTCACCAGCTTTTCCCACATGTAAGCTGACCTCAGGAAACCCTGAACTCCAAGTGCAGTGGAAATCTGACACGATGACATGTTTGAAGCAGTGGAGGCTGAAGAAACACTCTAGCTCACTAAGAAGGGCACCAGTGGAGCGGAGGTGTGAGCACCTAGCAACTTATGGCAGGAAGGAAAAGGGGCTGAAGGCTGATGCCATCAGATGGCATCTGCTGTGCAAACTGTCACCAGAATTATATTGTCCATAGAGATTTAAAGACAGAAAACCCACTTTTGGATGCTAGTGTGAATATCAAGATTGCATGCTTTGTCTTCAGTGGCAAATACATCTTTTACAACAAGCTGCACACCTTCTGTAGCAGCGCCCCCCCCTCCGCCCCCCCGGCTTTTGCTGCCCCCAGAACTCTTCTGGGGGCGAAAGTACAACCTGGTGGGATGGATGGAGTCTGGAAATCGTCTGGTAGCCATTGGTCAATGGATTCCTGCCTTTTGAAGGACAGAAACTCAAAGAGCCCTGGGAAGGGTACTGAGTGGAATATATCCCACTGAGTTCTAGTCAATGGAATGTGACAATCTGCTCGAGGAATTTCTCAATCTCGATCCCTTCAAGAGCAGAACTTTGGAGCAAACTGGGCAGGCTCTGTGGATTGTTGTGGATCATGAATACAAGGAACTGACGCCCTGCATGGAGCCATTCTCTGACTACAAGGACCCTCGGCAGACTGAATTCGGGGTGCCCGTGGGTTACATGTGGAAGGAGAGACCCAGGACTCACTGACAGGCCAGAGTGCAATGGGGAAGTGGCCACGTATCTGCTCCTGCGTTATAAGAGATCCAAGCCTGATGGCTATGCCACTGCCCTGAAGCCTGAGCCTTCAGTGGATCTAACCAACAGCTTCTTTCCTCCGCATCTACCAAGGTACAGCATGGGGGAGACTTTGCCCTAAGGTGAGACACTTGTCTCTCCCCATGGCAAGGGCCACTGCTTGCAGGGGACTGCTGGGAGCTTCTCCAGAAAGTTCAAGTTCAAATCTGCAGGAAGAAATCTTTGCCCAAGGTTTTCCAGAACAAAACTCCACCAATGAGCCTGAAAGCAAAGACAGAGGGAAAGCATCTCACTCTCACGTGGTGGGCAGCTGAGGCAGTGATGCAAAAATGAAGAGTTCCCAGTGGCCAAGCCACGCTCACTGCACTTCAGGTCAGGGATTAGGTCATGAGCTGTATGGAGCCCAATGAGCTGACATGGGAGACAGGCTGGTGACCCACGCAGACTAATGCCAGAGGGGCTGCAGCAGGATGTGGGCTGCCTAGCACCTCCCAGGACAGCCTCGCAACTCAGGGCGATTTCAACACAGATCCCATACCTCCTTGGCCTTCAGAGCTTCACCTCCAGAACCATCACTGCCTGGGGGACAGGGAGAGCAGAGCTGCCTGGCCACTGCAGGCCACCCTCTGCCCACCTAGACCAAACTACAGCCAGGGCCTGAGTATTTCCCTGAGCAGAGGCCCCTGTCCTGTCCTTCTCCAGCTTCTCTTCTGCCTGGTGGGGAGGGGAGATGGCTCTGTGAGATAAACAAATACAATTCCAGTGAGGACAGCCAACAGCTACTTGTTGGAGTTTGCTGAAGGCAGTGAGCCACCATCCCTTGCTTTTGGTAGAGACTCAGGCAGGCAGGGTGCTGGGAACTCTTTCTGGTGAAAAGGCAAGACTCCACACTGTGCTGGTTGGAGGCTGTTGGCTCTAGGAAGCTGGAGGAGGGCTAAGTAGAGCAGAATACCTCATGTGATTGGGGAACAAATGCGTCTTTCTCTCGCTCACCCTGAGTTGGGGGTGTGAATATAGGGAAAAAAATAAAACAGGGGGCAGTCACTGATCCAAGTTCTAGTGCCTGTTGCTTTCCTGGCATAAGGGCCCCAAAACAGCCACCAGTTTCAGGTTCCAGGTTAATGGAGCCACACATCAATGCAGATCCATAACTCTGGACATGTCTCCCTCTGGGGAAAATTAACGTCCAGGGGAACCTTTAAAGCTCTTTCAACTGGAGGAATTCCCATAACTACTGTCCTTCAGAACCATCCTGAAGTAGGGCTGGGGTGCTGCAGTTGTCTACCTTCTGGGATACTGGCACATCGTGCAGAACCATGTGTCAACTGACCCAAATAGTCTCTTCCTTGGTCTACTAGTCACATGGAACTCCCCGCGAGGACATAAGTAATGACCAAGTAAGAAGTGGATGCATTAGGGAGCGCCTGGATGGCTTAGTTGGTTAAGCATCCGACTTTCGCTTAGGTCATGATCTCGCGGTTTGCGGGTTCGAGCCCCGCGTCGGGCTCTGTGCTGACTGCCAGCTCAGAGCCTGGAGCCTATTTCAAAGTCTGTGTCTCCCTCTCTCTCTGACCCTCCCCTGCTCACGCTGTCTCTCTCTCTCTCTCCTAGAAATAAATAAATAAAAAAAAAGTGGATGCATTAGGATTATGGGTTGTGGGAATCTTGCCCGTGGCACATATTTTGCCTGTAGGTCCTACAGAGGCTCAATTTCATGTGTCTTTCCATTTTATGATGGATGGCTCTTGTGCACACCCAACTTGGTAGTTTGCTGGGTCAGACTACCTCTCATTTCTCATGAGTCGGCAAGCCATATATAACTCGGTGGTCCCTGGTCAAGCACTCAGTCTCTACTAGCAGAAAAGCTAGACACTGTTCATGAAAGGAGAAAGTAATTTTCAGAGGGTGGTATAGCTGTGTTCTAAGATCCTAAAGCTGTGTTCTGTGATCTTCTCGCAGAGGTTCCACAGAGCACTCCACCTGCCCAGACACATTGGGCACCATTTAGTCTGTTGAATCATGTGGCAGAAGTCCCAGAGCAGCTTGCCTGCAGCTCAGACCTGTTGCAGATCCTTCTCTTTCGTAGGCCCACTCAAAACTGGCAGCCTTTAGGGTGATTCAAAAAATGGGTCAAAGTAGCAGGTGTGAATGAGGTATGTGTCATCTCCAGACTCTAAGGAGCCCCACTAGGCTCGGTGCCTCTTTCTCCATGGTCAGAGAGAATGTTGGAAACCACATGTCAACATGCCTCAGACACTGGACTCCTAGAAATGTCACGACGGTGGCAGACCTCTAACATTTTAAGGGGCTTCTTTCCTGCCTACTTATACACAGGTGTCCCATCCAAGTGTCGAGAATGGTTGCCACTCCTGCTTACCATGTCCACATTGGCATAATACCACCACCGTCATGGTGGGCCAGCATGATGTCTTGCCAATTGGAGGAAGGATCGGTCTCTGCAGGGGAAGTAGTGACAGAGGGCTGGAGAATTCTATATCCCTGAGCTTGGGCAGGGAAGGTGGATTTCTGGTCCTACCAGCCCAAAGCAAACTGATTTTGTGGGTTTTTACCAACACAAATAGATAATACAGCATTGACCAGATACCCAGTTACATACCACATGGCAAAGAATGTGTTGATTTGCTCTAAAAACAAAAAGAAATCTGGAACAGCAGCTAAATTGGAATGGCCAGCAGAATCAGCTGATAATAGGCTGTCACCAACATTGACCCTCCCTTTGTATAGACACAATTGAGCAATTCTTTCAAAAGGAAGAAATCGGCAATATGATTGCACCAGAGGGGCACCTGGGTGGCTCAGTTGGTTAAGTGTGCGACTTCAGCCCAGGTCATGAGCTCATGTTGGTGGGTAAGTTCAAGCCCCACATCGGGCTCTGTGCCAACAGCTCAGAACCTGGAACCTGTTTCAGATTCTGGATCTCCCACTCTCTGTGTCCCTCCCCTGCTTGTACTCTGTCTCTCTCTTCCTCTAAAAAATAAATAAACATTTAAAAAAGAAAAAGATTGCACAATGAATGTTTGACCAGAATTCAAATCCATCTGTCTGGTTCCAAAGTTTAAGCCCCCCCCCCGCCCCAGCCCCCTACCTTCACCCCAAGGGCAAGTCTAGACCTGAAGATTCATTACCAGGAATAGTCAGTCTCACTTTTTGGTAAACAAACAAATAAAAAAAGATTCATCCTCTCATAAATACTAAGTATACTGTGAAGTTGTTATGCCAAATAAGACCTGATCCTTCCGCAAACATTGCATGGTTTCTGATGGTCCAAATTGTAACTGTCTGTCCTGATGACTGTTTGGTAACTTTATCCTCAACGGCCGTGCTGGGCAGGAGCAGCGGTTCCAGGACCTGCGGCCAAGTGCCTGCCACCCACCGGCCTCACCCCAGTGAACTCTCAGCCTCGGCTGGCACCCAGCCCCGGGGCCTGGACTGTGCACTGCTGCACATATGCAAGCCCCTGTAGAGACCCTGCCCAACAAAAAATTCATTTTCAAGCTGCCCACCAAGGGTAAAAAGACCTTAGGCTCTGTGGTCAAACTGCAAACGGCCATCGCAGGCCTCAAAGGGCTTGGAGAAAAAAGCGAAGGGTTTCACGGTGCTGGGGTACAGCCTGGGCGAGAAGCCACCGTGCGCGGGGGTGTGGACACAGAGGAGGCCCAGAATTCTGAAACTGACACATAACGTGTCATGCTTCGTCCCTGGCTGTTCCTCTGTAGGTGACACCAGGCTCTCCAAAACAACCTCGCACAAACAGGACTGTCCCCTCCTTCACGAGGGGATGGAGGCTTCCCAGGTGGAGAGGGTGGCGCACGGGCACCCTCCGCACCCACTTTGCACCCAGTGGGTGCCTCCTTCCATGGCCACTTGGAGCCAAGCACATTACCCCAGCTCTGACAATCTGCTTACTGGTCGGTTTAAAAGGATCACCACTCGGAAGAAAATACAAGTGCTGTCACTTGACAGACTTCAGAGTGGAAGTCAGCGTGCCAGGAGAAGCCTCATGTATGAAAGTATTAGGGATTCAAGCCCCAAACCTGGCGCCCCCACTATACCAATTTAAGACAAAGGCATTGCCCTCCCAACAGAATGATTCATCTTCAGGGAAGGGGGGGAGCCCATTTCCCCAGGAGAAAGGGCACAGGGGTTAAGAAACACCTTGATGACATCAAGGAGCAGCCAGGCTCCTACCCCTGCCCCATGTGCCTAGGCAGCCTTCCATAGAAAACGCGCTTAAGGACCGGCAGAAACAGTCACGAGGAGATGCCAAGCAAGCTCACAGAGCAAGAATTAGCTCAGAGACTGAGTGTTCACATGCAGAAGAGCTATGGTCTAGAGAGGGCAGTACAGAGAAGGGTTGGAGAGCGTGACCACGTGCAGTGAGGACAGGCATTGGGATCATTTCCCTATTGAGATGTGGTCCTCCTATGCTGGACTTTATAACAGTATCAAGGTCAGTGTCAGACACTGTTGAGGCAGGAACTTTATGAAGTTACACAGAGCAACCTATAAAAAAATGACCAGTTCATCTGTCAGAAGATGACTTTCAGGTGCTTGAAAAGTTTAATGTTTGAACACTGTGTTTAATCATACTGTCTTAAACTTAAAAAAATTTTTTAATGTTTATCTTAGAGAGAGAGAGAGGAGGGGGCGTGAGTGGGGGAGTGTAAAGAGAGAGAGACACACACACAGAATCCATAGCAGGCTTCAAGCTCTGAGCTGTCAGCACAGAGCCCAACACGGAGCTTGAACTCACCAACCGCAAAATCATGACCTGAGCTGAAGTTGGAGGCTTAATGGACTAAGCCACTCAGGCACCTGGCAACACTTTAAATGGCGGAGGAAGTACCTTATTGGCTCCTACAGGATTTTGCAGGCACACCCAACACAACGACTCACTGTAGCAGCATCTCATGGACAGGAGAAGCCATAAGAATGCCCTGGGATTTAGAAACCAAGGCTCCCTGGCCCTGCATTTTTTCACACTCATTAAGAGCATCTTTTTTTTTTTTAATATTTTATTTATTTTTGAGAGAGAGATAGAGACAGCATGAGCAGGGGAGGATCAGAGAGAGAGGGAGGCACAGAATCTGAAACAGGCTCCAGGCTCTGAGCTGTCAGCACAGAGCCCGATGCGGGGCTTGAACCCACGAACCATGAGACCATGACCTGAGCCAAAGTCGGATGTTCAACCGACTGAGCCACCCAGGTGCCCCTAAGAGCATCTTGAGGGATAAACCACTCCAGTAACATGATCTGCTTTATGCTATCAATCCAGTGCTAATCACGAAATGGTCTATCATTAAAGAGCTTCTAATCTTATGTAAGGGCCAAACATATAAAGCTCTCTGTTATAAGGGCGGGAAACTACATGGATGGTTCAGCTAATTTTATCCTGGCTCTTGCCTTCTCCTTAACAGCGTTTGGAGAAATAGCTATCAGTTCCTCTGATCTCACTGTACACACAGCAAAGAGTCAAAATACGAATATATATAACAATTTCGAGAAAAATCAGTCAATTTTGAAAATATTGTTGGTTGTGTATTGTATGTTCTGAGGGACACTGAAGTCATATGCCATAATGAGTAAGAGTGCCCGATACAGTATCATTTATTTGACCACTTAATGCCAAGTCCTATATTTTGGCCATAATAGAGACTAAGCAGTTGTCCATCTGAGTCACATCTGGCAAACTCGCATTGGTGACCACTTTTTATTTTTTATTTTTATTCTTTTTTTAAATTTTTGGCCTTTTTTGCTGTTTACTTTTAATTTTTAAAAATTTTATTTTAATTCCAGTTAGTTAACATACAGTGTTATATTAGTTTCAGGTGAACAAATAGTGATTCAACACTTCCATATATCACTCAGTGCTCATCATGACAAGTGCATCCCTTAATCCCCATCACCTGTTTTCCCCTTCCCCCCACTCACCTCCTCTCTGGTAACCATCAGTTTGTTCTCTATAGTTAAGAATCTATTTCTTGGTACAAAACAGATGAACATAAGGGAAAGGAAGCAAAAATAATATGAAAACAGGGAGAGGACAGAAACATAAGAGACTCCTAAATATGGAGAACAAACAGAGGGTTACTGGAGGGGTTTTGGGAGGAGGGATGGGCTAAATGAGTGAGGGGCATTAAAGAATCTACTCTTGAGGGGCACCTGGGTGGCTCAGTCGGTTAAGCGTCTGACTTCGGCTCAGGTCATGATCTCACAGTTCACGGGTTCGAGCCCCGCGTCGGGCTCTGTGCTGACAGCTCAGAGCCTGGAGCCTGTTTCAGATTCTGTGTCTCCCTCTCTCTCTGACCCTCCCCTGCTCATGCTATCTCTCTCTATCTCTCAGAAATAAATAAAAAACATTAAAAAAAAAGAATCTACTCTTGAAATCATTGTTGCACTATATGCTAACTAACTTGGATGTAAATTATAAAAAATTAATTAAAAACTCCATGTATACACAGAAAAAAAGATCTATTTCTTGGTTTGCTTCTTTCTTATTTTTTTCTCATCACTTGTTTATTTTGTTTCTTAAATTCCACATATGAGTGAAATCAGATGATATGTGTCTTTCTCTGACTGACTTATTTTACTTAGCATAATACTCCCTAACTCCATCCATGTCATTACAAATGGTTAAAATTTCATTCAAAAAAGAATCCTAACCCTAACCCTAATGTCTTTTCATTCAACAATTATTTATTTAGTACCCACCAGGCACATTTAAACGAAACAGAGATCACTGTCTTTTATTTTTTAAATATAATTGATTGTCAACTTGGCTAACATACAGTGTGTACAGTGTGCTCTTGGCTTCAGGAGTAGATTCCCGTGATTCATCGCTTACATACAACACCCAGTGCTCAACCAGCAAGTGCCCTCCTCAGTGCGCATTCCCATTTTCTCTTCTCCCCAACCCCCCTTCAACCTTCAATTTGTTCTCTGTATTTAAGAGTCTCTTATGGTTTGCCTCCCCCAACCCTAAATTTTTTGTTTGTTTGTTTTTGTTTTTAATTTATTTTATTTTTTTAAAGATTTTATTTTTAAGTAATTTCTACAACCAACATAGAGATCCAACAAGAGTCCAACCAGAGATCAAGAGTCACATGTCACTGACTGAGCCAGCCAGATACCCCTTAAAAACATTTTTAGATGAGAAAATATTTTATGTGCATATGTATATGCACATATTTGCCTTTTTTTATACTCTTAATTTCTTTGTGTAGATACACATTTTGATTGTGTTATTTACCTTTTGTTTAAAGAGTATCTTTTAACATTCTTTTTTTAAATAGTTTATTATCAAGTTGGTTTCCATATAACACCCAGTGCTNCCAGACCCTAAATTTTTATGGCCGAATAATATTCCATTATGTGTACACACAGACACACAGACACACAGACACACACACACAGACACACACACACACACATCTTCTTTATCCATTCATCAGTCTATGAACATTTGGGCTGACTTCATAATTTGGCTATTGTAAATAATGCTACTGTAAACATAAGGGAGCATGTATCCCATTGAATTAGTGTTCTTGTGTTCTTTGGGTAAATACCTAGTAGTACAATTACTGGATCATAGAGTTATTCTGTTTAACTTTTTGAGGACCATCCGTATTGTTTTTCACAGTGGCTGCACTAGTTTGCATTTCCCCCACCAGTGCAAGAGGGTTCCTTTTTCTCTACATCTTCCCCAATATCTGTTGTTTCTTGGTTGTTATAGCCATTCTGACAGGTGTGAGGTGATAGGTCATGTGTCATGTGGTTTAGATTTACCTTGCCCTGATGATGAGTGATGTTGAGCATCTTTTCATGTGTCTGTTGGCCACCTGGATATTTTCTTTGGAGAAATGTCTGTTTATGTCTTCTGCCCATTTTTTAATTGGATTATTTGTTTTTTGGGTGTTGAGTTTTATAAGTTCTTTATATATTTTGGATACTAAATTTTTATTGGATATGTCATTTGTAAATATCTTCTCCCATTCTGTCAGTTGCCGTTTCGTTTTGCGGATTGTTTCCTTCACTGTGCAGAAGTTTTTATTTTGATGGAGTCCCAGTAGTTTATTTTTGCTTTTGTTTCCTTTGCCTCAGGAGACATATCTAGAAAAAAACTTGCTATGGCCAGTGTCAAAGAAGTTCCTGCCTATGTTATTTTCTAGAATTTTTATGGTTTCAGGTCTCACATTTAGGTCTTTAATCAATTTTGAATTTATTTTTGTGTATGGTATAAGAAAATGGTCCAGTTTCTTCTTTCACATGTTGCTGTCCAGTTTTCCCAGCACCATTTGTTGAAGAGCCATTCCTTTTCCCATTGTATATTCTTTCCTGCTTTGTCCAAGATTAATTGGCCATACAGCTGTGGGTTCACTTCTGGGTTTTCTATTCTGTTCTATTGTCAATGTGTCCTTTTTTGTGCCAGTACCACACTGTTTTGATCACTACATCTTTGCAACATAGCTTGAAGTCCAAAATTGTGATGCCTCCAGCTTTGCATTGCTTTTTGAAGATTGCTTTGGCTATTCAGGGTCTTTTGTCGTTCCATAGACATTTTAGGATTGTTTGTTTTAGCTCTGCAAAAAATGCCGGTGGTATTTTCATAGGGATTGTATTAAGTGTATAGATTGCTTTAGGTAGTATAGACATGTTAACAATACCTATTCTTCCAATCCATGGTGATCATTTTTAAATTGTAACAGCTTGTATTTACCTAGACCCACAGGCAACATCTTTTGAGTTGCCAAACTTTCCTAATGTTTAACATAGTCCTTGCATATAATGAGTGCTCAATACATGCTGACTCAGTGAACACATTTTAAAGTGCAAGAGAAATTAAAATAATTCAAATTCAAGTCCTCAACAACAAAAGTATTCTTTCTGTAGCTCTTGGTTCATAAAGTTTAAGGTTACTTATACCTTACTAAAAATGCTTTTTCACACGGGCACCTGGTGGCTCAGTCAGTTAAGTGTCCAACTTCAGCTTAGGTCATGATCTTGCAGTTCGTGAGTTCGAGCCCTGCATCAGACTCTGTGCTGACAGTTCAGAGCTTGGAGCCTGCTTCCTATTCTGTCTCCCTCTCTCTCTCCCCCTTCCTGTTTGTACTCTGCCTCACTCAAAAATAAATTAAAAACATTAAAATAAATCTGTGCTCATCAAGTGATTTGTGGTGAATCATAACTTTCTTTGCATGTTTGTTTACTTCCTTTATAAGGTTGGAGGACAGAAATAACTTCTACCATGGTGAACAAGAAAATCTCAGAGATCGGGTTGTTTTCCTGAACATAAAACCAACCAAAGACCTGAGAATATTAAACTTGATATCTCTAGTTATTCGGTAGCAGTCCATTCAAAGAGCTCTGGTACAGTCTCTCACAAAATAGAACAGTGCATGGATAAAGTCCAACACCAAGAACACGACCTCCTATTGATTTTATGGTCTCTTTCTTTCTAAAGTTGCAAGAATATTTGGACACATCTCAAGTTGAAACAAAAACAGTGATCTCTGCACATAAAAAGCTTAACAAGTTTTAGTCATGGTTTGAAAGTTCAGAGGACCAGTCACACCCAGGACAAATATGAAGTGGAGGAAAGTAGATTAGGAAATTGGAGTCTCAGACAGAAATCACTCCTAAATCAGTAATCAGTTTCCCCTGAAGAAACTTGTAGGAGGAAGGTGACCATGGGTGACCATGCTCATGAATTTAAAGAAACACCACAGTTGGGCTCAAGTTTCAGTACCCTCACTCTTGCTGGCAGACAGGACTTAGATTCAGAGGCTCAAACATTAGATCAACTTCCCCTTACCCATCAGCAACCTTTCCCACCTTTGATTCTGATAGAAAACAGGCTAAATTGAACCTTCCCTCAGGGTGCCTGGGTGGCTCAGTCAGTTAAGCATCCGACTTCTGCTCAGGTCATGATCTCATGGTTCATGGGTTCAAGCACCACGTCAGGCTCTGTGCTGACAGCTAGCTCAGAGCCTGGAGACTGCTTCAGATTCTGTGTCTCCCTCTCTCTCTGACCCTCCCCTGCTCATGCTGTCTCTCTCTTTCAGAAGTAAATTTAAAAAATTTTTTAAAAACATTAAAAAAATAAAATAAATTGAACCTTCGTCTTATGGTACAAATTGGTTCCCTGACTACCTGATCAGGAAATTTCTTTGGGGCTTGCCCAAATGATAGCATCCTGGGGCAGAATAGGGCCTATTATGTGTCCCTTCCTTCAATTGTGTGAGGGAGAACTCTGGGAATGGTGGATTTTCAAGCTGGAAGTTCACGGCGGTGTCAAGGCAGAAAATTGGAACAAGATCACCATCCTTGTGGTGAGACTAAGCCTGTGCCATCCAGCACTGGGGATCAGGCTCCACCATCTAAAAGGCTTGCTTTTCACTCAAGGACCCTTGAGCTAAGGGAGTCCTAGAGGTGGTGGAAGACAACTAGATGGAAGAGAAGGGAAAGTGAAAGCGAAATTGGTCCCAGTATCCTGATAGTGATCTTGTATGGGAAGAATGAAATCCCAATATACTGAATTGATCGTGTATCCCAGCAAGAAATGGTGTAAGAATTTGTGAAGACGTGATGAAGTCTCTTGCTGTCTCTTCCCTTTACTGTGCCTCAGCTGCCAACGGTGGCGTGTTAGCCTTCTTCTGTAAGTGCAAATGTTCTTGGACTTGTCACCATCCTCCCAAAAGTGATGGTCATTGGGAAGAGAAGACACACCAGACAAGAGCCCCCTAGGATTTCTGGTGAAGTGTGAGTCAAAGGTTTTGTTTTCATGAAATTTACCAGAGTAAAATGGAAAGCAGTTTTGACATACAAATAGATTTCTTAATTGGAATCTTGTAAAGTGTGCTTCTCAAACACTCATCCTATTAATCTGAGGTCCACACCTGAGAATCTTGTGGACCTACAGATGACTCAGTAGGTCTGGGGTGGGGTCTCAGTTTTGCATTTCTAACACACTCCCAGGTGATGTCAATATTCTGGCCTCTGGACTGTACTTTGTACGTTGCAATGTTGTAAAGGTTGGAACGGGCTGGTAACACCAGCAAAACGGAGATAGAAAAAAATCAAAGTGCACTTGGAAAAGGTGGGACTCAGACAGGAAGGAAAGAACTGAGATGCTACCATACTTCGCTCCTCATGGTGCCATGTAGGGGCCTTGGACTCCCGGCAGATAGGGACCAAGACAGAGAGCCTGTAGCAAATACTGAATGGAGAATGGAGGGACCAAAAGAACAGCTGTGAACAGAGTCCAGACTTGGACTGAGGCCACTGAGGAAAAGGTCACCAGAGACTCAGTCCCATTTAATTCATGCCTTGTTGTCTGCATGATGATGTGCATGAATTTTTAGTTTGAAGAGCTCATCCAATGGTGTGTGCTAAATGAGAGCTCACAACTGAATGCCCGCCAATGGAGGACACCAAGGGCCTGCAAGTCCTTGGCATGGTTATGTGACAAAAACAAGCCCCTCTTTCTATGATCTCATCTGATTCTAGCGTGGAGGAGCCACAGCAGGGATTGGCAGTAGGTGGTAGGAAGAGCAGGAGCAGGGAAGAGAACAGAGCACCTCACCCTTCCTGAGGCTGGGCTCCATCTCAAGGCAGGTCTGAGATGAAGGAGCGAGGAACTGACATTGGAATTGGATTGGTCAGTTATGGCAAGGATCAGCCCAGGGGACTTTTGAGGGACGAGAAGGTGGATTTCAAAAACAGCCCCTTGGAGCACAGTCATGTGGTCCCCCACTGTACCCTCACAAGCTCTCAGCCCATCAAACATGAACTAGTACTAATGCACAGGTTTGAACAAGAACAAATAAGAATAGACTGGAGAGGGGCGCCTGGGGGGCTCAGTCGATTGAACGTCTGACTTTGGCTCAGGTCATGATCTCACAATTTGTGAGTTCAAGCCCCGCATTGGGCTCTATGCTAACAGCTCAGAGCCTGAAGCCTGCTTCAGATTCTGTCTCCCTCTCTCTCTGCCCCTTCCCTGCTCACACTCTGTCTCTCCCTGTGTCAAAAATAAATAAATGTTAAAAACAAACAAACAAAGAATAGACTGGAGAAGGTGAAGAGTGGGGAAAGCAGAGGCCTTTTCTCCTCTGCACTGCAGGGTGGCTGACCTTGAACTCAACCCTGGGGTTGTCCTGCAGCTTCGACGATGTATTCTCTTGCAGTCGAGAGCCAGCTTTCTCCCTGTGCTCACTGAAGCCTTAAAGACCCAAGGGCTTTAATTTTCTGAAAACGTAAACTCTGACTCACACAGGAAGGGATGGGCTGCAGGAAGGGGTGGAGGGTAAGGAGAGATTCTAGAACACAAATAAGGGGCAAGCCAGCGGACGTAAAGGTACAGAACATCTTTTAAAGCTAGTGCTGCAAATGCTGGTTCCATCAGTAGCTACTTCCTGAACTGCGTGTAGATCTGTGCCCTCTAGAAAAGTGCACATGAATCACATGAATTCTACAACACCTGCAAAGACGTGATCTTATGAAGTATCCTTGTGAGTGTGGCCCGGGAGCCTGGAACTGGCTGGAACTCAGAACTGGTGCTGCCTTCCATGCTCCCGGGGTTTGTACTGTAACCGGGAACCCAGCGTGATGGCCACGGGGCCGCTGCAGGCTTTCCTGGGGCTCAGCCTGCCCCTTTCTCTTCTCCTGAAGGTCCCAGGGATTTGGCCTAGTCCTAGCTTTCTGTAGAAGATTCCTTCTCTGTGTTGGAATGCCTAATACTTCCTCTTCCTCTAATATCTCCCCTGAGGTTTTTTAAATGTGTTTGTTTTGCTTTGTTTTATAACCATAAATCTCTTTTTAATGATAATATGTTTATTTTAAAAAATTTTTTTAGAGAGGGAGAGAATGTGCAAGGAGGGGAGAGGGGCAGAGAGAGAGAAAGAGAAGAGAGATTGAGAGAGAGAGAGAGAGAGAGAGAGAGAGAGAGAGAGAGAGAGAATCTTAAGCAGGCTCCAAGCTCAGCATGGAGTCCCAGGTGGGGCTCGATCCCACAACCCTGGGATCATGACCTGAGCCGAAATCAAAAGTCAGACACACAACCAAATGAGCCACCCAGGCGCCCCTAAATGGCAATATATTATAGAGCTTCAACAGAAACTTGTGGGTTAAAATGTGACAGGGGATAGAAGACGCCTTAGACAAATAGGGTGAAGACATAAGCGCAATTTTGTTGTTTCAAATACTGTGTAAATGTATAAGAGAACAGCCACCAGCTCCTCAGTAATAACCAAGAGTAAACTAAAATGACGAAAACATTTTCAAATCAGTAAAAGCCTAAGTTCTCACAAGGATTTATGGGATCATGCATGATGGCCTCCCCACGTCCTTCCCTTCCTTCTCCGCCTCATTGGCCTCCTGGATGGAACACACCTGGGGCAGTCAGACCTCTGCACCTGCCAAGTCTCTGCCTGGAATGCCCCTACCCCCACCCCCCAAACATCTACAGAGCTAGCTCATCCAATTTCCTTTAGGGCTTGGATCTATTGTCCCTTCTCTGTGATAAAGTAAAAAAAAAAAAAAAAAAAAAAAAAAAATAGTTTCAAACAGAGAGGGATGCAAACCATAAGAGATTCATAAATACAGAGAACAAACTGAGGGTTGATCGGGGGTGCAGGGGAGAGGGGAAAATGGGTGATGGGCATTGAGGAGGGCACTTGTTGGGACGAAAACTGGGTGTTGTATGTAAGCGATGAAGCACAGGAATCTACTCCTGAAGCTAAGAGCACACTGTATACACTGGCTGTTAGCTAACTTGACCATAAATTACATTAAAAAAAAAAAAAGTTTAGCTGGTGGCTAAACTAGGAAGGAATGGAAAATTGTAACAGAAACCACAAACTTTAAGAGTCCCCAGATCCGTAAAAGTGATAAACCTCCAGGCTACACCCTGATGTGTAGCCTCTCTGTCAAATTTTTCTGACACCAGTTTGTTTCAATTCACACATCTTTTTTTAGCAGCTTTATTGAGATGTAATTCACAGACCATAACATTCACCCCTTTCAAATGCATAGTTCAGTGATTTCGGGTACAGTCACTAAATGGTATGGGGTGCAACAATCCCACTATCTGATTTGTTGAATTCCAGAGCCTTTTCATCATCCCCCAAAGAAACCTTCTACCCATGAGCAGTCACTGCCCATTTCTGCCTTGCCTTTGTGCCTGCCAGCTGGGAATCTACTTTCTCTTTCTAAAAATGGAATTAGACAATATGTGTAACTGTGAACGACTTCTTCCACTTAGCATGTTTTCAAGGTTTGTCCACGTTTTCAAGGTTCTATAGACAGATATATTATCTGATATCTGTCTACTGTATGGATACATCCCATTTATATCTACCCATTCATCAATTGAAGAACATTGGGTGGTTCCTATTTTTTAGCTACTCTTGTAACTAAACCAAGCGAGAGTTTGTCCACCTGATAAGCAGCAAGCCAATGAAGAAACTGACACCGAGCCTTGGTAGTGAAGGAAGATAGGCGACTGGTGTGGCATCAGCAAGGAGAACGGGGAGCTAATGCTTGGAGCCCCAAACTCCTGGAAGGCTAAGGAGCAGGTGTTTTTAAAGGGCGAAAGTTCAGGGTAAGGGTCTCAAGATCTTGGATCATGCTGATTGATGAGAGGTTAGGTCAGCTGTAGTATTTTCTTTCTTTGATCATCTTGTTCCGTCTGGCGTCTCTCTGTCTCCATGGGGTGTGATCATAGTGAGGTGATCATCCTGCTTCAGGGGCCTGGGCCTGCAGAACATTCTCGGCCCATTGTGTTCGCTGGAGCACAAGGGCCCAAGGGCTCCACCTTGTGACTCTTACTAACCCACAACTGCTCTTATTTTTTTTTTCTTGCAAATACTGCACATTATGTTTACATCAGGCAGAACAGCATCCCACAGATTTTTTGGGGAGGCAACTCTATATTTCCTGAGGCAGTTTTACAGGGCTCTTTAACGATGACTAAAGGCTGCATGACTCTGCTCAGAGGCAATACTATAAACTTGTATTGTCACTAAGTTTGCTTTCAGACAATACTCTAGAAATAAATCCTACTTAAATGTCCAGAAAAATCAGATGACTTAATTAAGTCAAAATAATCAGAACTAACACAGACAGACAGACAGACACACTCTCACTCACACACACACCTACACAATCCCAAAAAGTCAGGGTATAAAATGTTATATATAAGCTATTTCACTCTGGAAAAAAGTAAATCATCATGTGTGGAGGAAATAGGTCTGGAGAGATAGATAGTAAATGTTACCAACGTTTTTCTCTTAGTGAGATTATTGTAGATTTTTGTTTGGTTTACTTATTCTCATTTTCTGTTTTTTCTTCCATTAACTTAGATTACTTGTGGAATTTCAAGAATATAATTTATGTAATAAAAAAAACAGAAATAACAACTGATAACAAATGATTACTTAGTATTTTCCAGACAAGGTCAAACACTTCCTATGTATTTTATTTTTTTATTTTATTTATTTATTTATTTATTTTTTTACAAATAGTTTATTGTCAAATTAGTTTCCACATAACACCCAGTGCTCATCCCCACAAGTGCCCTCCTCCATGCCCATCCCCCACNCTCCTTTAAAATTTTTAAGAATCCCAGTGGATGAGGACTCTGATAATCCCCATTTTACAGGTGAAGAAATTGAGGCAAGGAGAGGCCCCAGAAACAGCTGAAAAGTGAACAAAAATTACTAAAAGATGCACGGTGTCCACTAAGTTACTAAGCATGAGCAAAATATTCGTTACTCGAAATATTGATTTGGATCAGTGTTTTGTTTTAACCATCTGTGGTTGAGATAAGGGACATGTGAAGTGGAGAAGCAGGTTTTCTTGAGAAGGCATTGCCTGAACCAAATCTTAGAAGATAGCTAGATGGTCACCAAGTTGGCAGGTTGGGGGGTGGGGTACAGGAAATGGGACTGGGTGAAGGCATCTCATAGATGAGATGTAGAAGATACAAGGATTTTAACATGTTTTAAGAGAAGCCAGAGTAATAGATTTTTATGCAAAGTCCTTTGATTTTTCAGTGGCATCCACTAATTCAAACTTCTAGAACATCCTATGTTCTATGCCATTTATGTTGGCAGATAAAACACATCTGCAGGCTTTTGGATCTCACCTCTGGACTAGTCATCATGCCCAGTTACTCAGGCACTGAAGGCTCAGACTCCTTCATTTCAGTGTCTTCAGCTGGGGATGGTCTTTAGTAAGTGTCTACAAATACCACTAATAGGAATCAAAGGCAATTATGTGCTGGGAATCAAAGGCTCCTTATACAGTAGTTTCTAGAAATTCTTCTGGTGCTGGAATGTGCCACTGACAGCCACCATTTGCTTTTTGTGATAGAACTAACTGGAAAGCCCAAAAGAGGAAAAAGAAGAGGCAGAGCTTGATTCTGCCTTCTCAGGTCAAAGCCTGGGGTGTTCTGGACTCCTGACCTCCATTGATTCTCCATGACCACCCCTTCCCCTTGCCCCCAAAACCTACTTCATTTGGTAGTATCAATTGCCTACCAATAAGCATCTTATGAGAAACAGAACAAAACAAAGCAGCATCCTTTTGGGAGGCGGGGTGGTCACTAGAACTTCTTGAGCACAGGGAGGTGGGGTCCCTGGACTCTTCAGCACTGAAATATGTGTAGGGATAAGATATGGGAAAAACAGGGCAGAAGGCCTGCGAGATCCTGAGGACCCAAGTACCGGATGGGACAGGACCTTCCTGTCAGAGGCCCAAATGCAGAACCAGCTTTCTGGGGGACCTTCTGCCACCTGTTGGCCATGAAGGGAGAGACAACATTCTGTTCTAAGGGCTGAAGACTCAGCCTGTCTCTACTGTACCTAGCCTCTTGCCCACAGGCCCAGCCAGCTGGGTCTTCCTGCTCTGAGGCTCCAATTCCCCACCTCCCTGCCTTCTGCACTACACTCTGAGGGAAGGGGCTGGCGTTGTTTACTTCTGAGTCCTTGATGCCCAGGAGGGTGCCTGGCATTCAGAAAAATAATGAGAATGGGTTACCATTAAGTGGTAAGTGGTTAATGATTCAATAAGTTAGTTTCTGTAAACTGTTTAGTATCTGGCACATAGCAGGAGGTCAGTGAACAGACACTGTTCATTTTTTTAAACAGGCACAGTTGAGGGACAACTGAGGAAGGTTAAGCTGCACACACTTAAAGTGCACATTTTGAGGAGTTTTGACATCGTGCAGAGCTGTGAAACCCTCACCACGATCAAAATAATAAATACATCCATTCTCTCTAAAAGTTTGCTCATGCTCTTTTGGAATCCAACCTCCTCTCTTCTCCAACACACATCCCCTTCTCAAGCAACCAGTGATAGTCTTTCTGTCACTATGGATTAATTTACATTTTCTAGAACTTTCTACAAAGGAAATCATACAGTGTGTACTGTTTTTGTCTTCTTTCCCTCAACATAATTATTTTAAGAGCCATACTTGTTGCTATGCACACCAATATTTCACTATTTTTTAAATGTTTATTTATTTATTTTGCGAGAGAGAGAGAGAGAGAGAGAGAGAGAGAGAGAGAGAGAGAGAGAGAGAATGAGCAGGGAAAGAACAGAGAGAGGGAGAGAGAGAGAGAATTCCACGCAGGCTCCAAGCTGTCAGCGCAAAGCCTGACTCTGGGCTTGAACTCACAAAATGTTTAATCATGGCCTAAGCCAAAACCAAGAATCGGGTGCTCAACCGACTGAGCCACCTGGGCGCCCCAATAGTTCATTATTTATTTATTTCTTTTTTGCTGCTGAGTGATATTCCACTGTGTGGCTATACTGAATTTGTTTATCCATTTACCTGTTGATGGATATATGTGTCATTTCCAGATTTTGCCTATTACAAATAAGCTACAATGGCCATTTGTATACAAATACTTTTCATGTCTCCTCGGTAAATACTTAGGAGTAGAATAGTTGGGCAGATGGTAGGTCTTTTAAGAACCCTTCAAACTGTTTTTTTTAACCAGCAATGTAGGAGATTTCTAGCTACTTCTCATCTGTGTCTACACTTTTTAATTTTAGCCATTCTGTTGGGTAGAATAGTGGTATCTCATTGTGGCTATAATTTGCATTTCCCTGATGACTAATGATGGTGAGCATATTTTCACGTGTTTATTTGCCATCAAAGTATCTACTTTGGTGGTGCGTCTAAACCTTTTGCCCATTTTTGACTGGGTTTTAAGTCCTGTTACTAAATTGTAACAAGTATACCTTATCATTTTTATAAAGTCTTAAAAACAGTTTATTGAGGTGTAATCCACACACCATATAAGTCACTCATTTGAAATGTACAATTAAATGACTGTCAGTTTATCCAGAGTTGTGCAATGAAAACCACAATTAATTTTAGAATCCTTTCATCGTGGTAAAAATAAACCCACGACCTTTAGCCGTCCACCCACATTCTCCCAACCCCTCTCCCCACCACCCCAAGGCAACCTCTAGTCTACATTCTCTGGACATTTCATGTCAATGGAATTATTTTCCCTTTTTGGTGCGTATGACCGGCTCTTATCACTTAGCATGCGTTCAGGGCTCAGCCATGTTGTAGCATGTATTAGACCTTCATTTTTTTATTACACAATAATATTCCAGCGTAGAGACAGATCATATTTTATTTATCCATTCCTCAGCTAGTAGGCATTGAGCTGTCTCCACTTTTCACCTGTTATGAAGGATACTCCTATGAACATTTGTGGACAAGCTTTTATGTGAACACGAGTTTGCATTTCTCCTGGTTGTATACAAAGAAGGGGAGTTGCTGGGTCATTTGGTAACTGTAGGTTTTATTGAGCCTTTTGAAGAACTGCAGACTGTTTTCCGAGGCAGCCATGCTGTCTTACATCCCTGCCCATTTCTGTTTTCTCCACATCCTCTTGCGTGTGTTATTCTCTTTACGATTTTCTACAGTTTGTTTTTATTTATTTTGAGAGAGAGAGAGAATGATCATGAGCAGAGTATGGGCAGAGAGAGAGGGAGAGAGAGAATCCCAAGCAGGCTCTGCACTGTTAGCAAGGAGTCTGAGGCAGGGGTCGATCCCATGAATCATGGTATCTCAGGATCATGACCTGAGCCAAAACCAAAAGTCAGACGCTTAACCACCTGAGCCACCCAGGTGCCTTGAGTTAATTGTCGTATAAGCTGTGAGGTAAGGGTGGAAGTTTACTGCTGTGCATAGAGCCATACAGTTGGTTGTCCACACTGTTTGTCAAAAAGATGATTCTTTCCCCACTGTACTGTCTTGTGAAAATCATCCCGGGGTCTATTTCAGGACTCTTACTTTTAAACAGGTTTACTTAGGGATAATTTTGCCCCATGATGAGGCAATAACATCCTTCTGAGTCTACTACCAAGTGCCCTTTATATTATAAGGGTTTTCCCACTCTGGCCCGGTATCACCTGGACTAGTCTCAATCCTGTCCGGGTTTGAGACTTTTGGGTTTTTCCCATTTGTTCGTTTCAGATGTCTTTTTCTTGGTCTAGTATAGTTTCTTCACATGCAGACTCTGGGTAGTACTCAGCTCAGGACTTGAGGGGACCCTTGGCAGATCCCTGGAGAGCGCGCGCGCGCGCACACACACGCCACCTTGGACCTCCTGTCTTCCGTCTTCCGCAAAGCTTTCTCTTTATAGTAAAAGTATAGGCCATCTGCCAGTCACTGTGGCTCACAATAGCCCAAAGCAGGAAGTGGGGAAAAGCCTCCCTTACCATGAAGGGACTCTGTGGTTGGATTTTCATTTATTTATTTATTCATAGATGAAAACCTGGACTTAATTTGCCTGGATTGCATCTTGGACTGCTTTACCCTCTACCTTGTGATTTGAGGCAATATATTGAACCTTTCTAACCCTCCATTTACCCACTTATAAAATGGGGATATGGAGGTAGTTTTGAGGGTTGAAGGAGATATGCTGCATAAAGGGCTTAGCACATCTGACATGCAGAGATAGTGCTAAATTTGATGCTCATTCTTCAGTGCTCAAGGGTGGGCCAATCATCTCTCTCTTGACTTGGTTTCAAGTACAACACAATTCTCCAACCTGTTTTCTCAGCTTTTTTTAAAAAAAAAGTTTAGTTACTTATTTTGAGAGAGACAGAGTGCAAGTGGGGGAGGAGCAGAGAGAGATGGAGATGGAGGATCTGAAGCGGGCTCTGTGTCGACAGCACAGAGTCCGATGTGGGTCTTGAACTCATGAACCATGAGATCATGACCTGAGCTGAAGTCAGATGCTTAACCAACTGAGACACCCTCTTCTCAGCTTTTGTATCTTCTAAGTCTCTGTGTTATTTTTTGTTATTTATGCTTCCTCTCTAGGAGACCTCATTGAGCCTCGGGGCTTTAAACACCATTATAAGCAGATCATTCCCAAGTTAAGTTCCAGCCTGGAACTTGACTTTGAACACTAGATGTGTACATGCCAAGGCTGATCTTTGCCAATTTGTCTCTGGATCTGTTCTCTGTCCGTCCTCTGCTCTGTGTCTTGGAGGGTGGAAGGGCCTGATCTTTGCAGCTTGCATATTTTAGGCTCCTCTGTCAGCTAGCATCAGGTTGCTTTGACTCTAAGGAGGGACTGGTGGGAGACTGGAGGGCGGGAGCCAGGGAAAGCCACAGGATGTGTGATTCTCCTCTCTCGGCCTTGGAAGTGTCTCTGGCAGAGGTTGCTCAACGCAGCAGTCTCTGGTCTCTGGCAACACTGTCTTCCCCCAGCAATGCCTCAGCCCTTCCTCCTGTTGCTGGTCTCCATGGGGTTTGCATAAACCGTTTGGCTTCCTGGCAATTCCACCACCTGTATAACCATTTTCTCTGCTTGGGATCCCTAGAGTGGGTTCTGTTTGCTGGCAGAGCCTTAGCTGAGAGTTCTCTAATGAGTGTCTCAAAATCAGCACATCTTAAACAAACCCTTGATTTCCCTCCCAAGCTGCTCTTCTTGGTACTTTCTCCATTTGAATTTGAGTATTTTTCTCCACCTCCACTGCTCCCACCGCCCCAGTCCAAGCCATCATTAACGCTCACTTGGACTATTGCAGTAGCCTTCCAATTTGTCTCCCTGCTTCCATAGAATACCCTAGCAGTCAGAGTGATCTTTCTAAACTATAAACCAGAGTATGTTGCCTTTCTATTGAAAACCTTCCACTGGCTTCTCCTCTACAATTGCCCTGCAAGGCACCCAGCTACTTCTAAGACTTCATGCTCCACCACTCTCTACCACCACATTCTGTTCTTCCTAGAACCCATCAGGACATTCCTGCCTCAGGGCCCTTGCACGTGCTAGTCTCTCACCCCAGAATGGTCTTTCTCCAATATCCATATGGTTCTCAACCACCTTCCTGCTTGTGTTCAGTGGTCACTTCATCAGAGTCCTTTTCTGATTACCTTACACATAACATAGCATCCTCCTTTACGGTCTCTTTACTGTTTTATAGTTCTTCGTAGAACTTTCTAGTACTTTATATTATATATCTACTTATGGTGTGTCTCTTCCCGTTGGAATGTAAGGAGAACAGGGACCTTATTTGGTTGGCTGCTATACACCTAGTACTCCTAATGCTTGGCATTTTAGAAATAAAAATAAAATGTACAGCAAGATTGTTTTGCATCAGACACATTGCTAAGAGCTTTATACGGAACATATTATTTCTTTTCACTTATAGAGCCCACGGCTCTATGGCCGGCGCAGAGGGTGCCGGCCCCTCACGAGATTCTAGGGCAGAGCACAGGCAGCAACTGCAGGGCGTACACGTCGCCCTGGGGTTCTGCCCGGGCTGGGAGGCGGAGCCTCCGCCCCTGGGGTCCGCCCACAGCGCATGCTCCGCGGGGCGGGGCTCGGCCGCACTTCCCGGCGGCCCGCGGCTCCGATTGGCTGAGCGCACAGCCTGAGCGGGGAGGGGCCCCTGCCCCCCGCGTCCGGCAGATCCCGCCCCTCCAGGTGCCCTGCTTAGGCGAGCGGGCACTGCGGCTGTGGACAGCTGCCGCGGAGGATCCGTGCAGGTGAGTAGGGCTCCGGCTGCGCCGCCTGGTGAAGTGCGGGTGCGGCAGCTCCTGCCTCCGTGCGCGCCACCGCCCGCCCCACCCCTCCCCGCCGCGAGCCTCTGCAGGCCGGGGGGACCCCCTGCGCTTGGCGCCAGGAGCATCCCACCTGGAGCACCTTACTTGGAGCATCAGCGGCCGCCCCTTCTGAGGGCGGCGCGGTACAGGTTTCGGGGTGGGGGTCGCCCTGCAGTTACCCGCCCTTCCCCGGGAGCCGTGCGATTTCCTGGACGGGAGCGGCCGCGAATCTGCGAAGCCACCCAGAGCCCGCGGACAGTGGTGACAATCGGGACTCCTGATTCCCAGCTACCCCTTTCCCCCGGTCAAGCCTCCCTCTAAACCGGTTGTCACTTTGCTTCCGGTACGTAACCCAGGTGTCCATCTCAGTCCTTCGAAAAAAGTTTTAACGGTACTGCGCAGATTTCCGCAGAGTAAGTTTACACGGGTCCGCCTCGCGGTCGAGGGTGTCTGGCGCGTGGCGCGAGTTTAAAAGGGAGCCGAGATTATTGGTGGTGGTGATGGTGGCATTATTAGAAAGCAAAATGGAAGGCTGCTTTGGGGTTTTTCTTTTCTTCAGCTACCGAACTTTTGGACCCCTCCCTATCCTATATTTCAGTCTGCACTGTGCATCCATAATTGCCTGGCACCTCTATAGGCCCTAGGGCTTCAAAGTTGAGCCAGACTCCCGCTCTGCCCTCGGGCTGGGGTGAATAAGGGCAACGGAGCGCATACTTGGGTTGTTATAATGTAACAAGAACGGAGGTAAAAGTTGCCCAGGAAAAAGAGAGCCCAGGAAAGCACACAGAATCCGGTCTGGATGGGGCTTTCCTCTCCGTTTAAACTTCTCAATCATCAGCCTTCCAGGAATCCCTTGACTCCTCGGTTGAGAAACTTGCTTAATGTTGTGTTGGAAGGGAAAATTAACTAGGGGACGTGTGCAGTTGAGATCCTCTCTGGAGCCTCTCTGCGGACAGCTGGTCCAGGTTCTGTAGGGTAGGACTGAAGGGAAAGCATCTGCTACCAGATGGTTCTTTGTTTTATTTTTTATTTTTTAAAATGTTTATTTGCTTTTGAGAGAGAGAGAGAGAGCACGCGCACAAGTGGGAGGAGGGGCAGAGAGAGAGAGGGAGACACAGAATCCCAAGCAGGCTCCAGGCTCCAAGCTGTCAGCACAGAGCCAGTTGAGGGCTCGAACTCACAAACCTCCAGATCATGACCTGAGCAGAAGTCAGACGTTGAACTGATTGAGCCACCCAGGTGCCCCATGATTCTTTGTTTTAAATTGTGGGCATAACCTTTCTTTTTCCTTTTCAACCTACACCCTATTCCCTACTAAAAAATGAATTTTGGGGAGGTTGATTTTATGATAAAATGTGGCCCGGGACTATGCAGCCCTTCCCAACCACCATAAAGAAGTATAAACTTGTGAGTTTGCTTTGCCAGTGCAGATCCAAGGTGGCACGACTTTCTTTGTAGATGTTCAGAGTACACCGCTGCTTGGAGAGGTAAGTGCAGCACCAACGGACTTGCTTTGGCAGGATTCACAATTTGCAATCTCCTGAGAACCAGTCTCCTAAGATTTGTGGAATACTCAGTTAAGCACAAGTCTCAAAAACAGCCATATTATTGACATACATTGTAAGTGAACGGTTTTAGATATTTTGACGTAAGTTTATACTCCTGCGAAACCATTGGTAAAGTCAGCATAGTGAGCCTGTCCGTCCCCCTCCAGTGCGTACCCCTTTGCAGCCTTTTCTCTCTCCCCGTTTCTTCTCAGGCAGCCAGCCCTGGATCTCCTTTCTGTCAGTAGAGATTAGGTTGCATTTTGTAGAGTTTTGTATAAACAGACTCCTACGTATTTATTCTTGTTTTTTTGGTCTGGCTTTCATTCACCATAATTAGTTTGAGATTCATCCATGCTATTGTGTGTTCATTCCTTTCTATTGCTGAGTAGTATTTATATACCCTGTCCATGTCCAATCCATAACCATTCATCCATTTTGGACATTTGTGCTTTTCCAGTGTTTGGTTATTACACACAAAGCTGTTATAAACATTTTTATACGAGTCTTTGTATGAATATACATGCACGCATCTTTTTTTTTCTAAAGTGATTATATTAAAAAAAATGTAGGGTGCCTAGAAATCACCGTTCCAGCTTTGCTTCTAACCATCCAGTTTCCTTGGGAGACTCACTGTACTTTGGCTTTCACATGCATGCCCAAGGTCTTTGCTGTGCTGTGATTTTGTACCATCACTGCCAGAAACTAGATCGTCTTTGTTGGTGGTTGGAGGGTCTCAGAAGGTGAAAGGGATGGTCTTCTATCCTGTTTGTCTTGCAGGCTTTCTTTCATTTCAGTTTTTTCCTTGGATGACCTATTTGTTCTACTTATTTTTTTTTTTAATATTTTTTATTTATTTCTAGGAGAGAGAGAGAGAGAGAGAGAGATACAGCGTGAGCAGGGGAGGGTCAGAGAGAGAGGGAGATACAGACTCCGAAACGGGCTCCAGGCTCTGAGCTGGCAGTCAGCACAGAGCCCGACGCGGGGCCCGAACCCACGAACCGCGAGATCATGACCTAAGCGAAAGTCGGAGGCTTAACCGACTAAGCCACCCAGGCGCCCCTGTTCTACTTATTTTTTAAAATTTATTATTATTATTTTTTAACTGAAGTATGGTTGACACAATGTGACATTCGTTTCAGGTGTACAACCTAGTGGCTCAGTGTCCTTGTGTGTTATGCTGTGCTCCTGGCAGGTGTAGCTACCGTCTATCAATTGACCATTCCAGTGCCATTGACCATCTTCCCTGCCCGGAACTTTTCATCCCTGTGATGTATTCATCCCATAACTGGAAGCCCCTGTCTCCCTCTCTGCTTCACCCATTTTGCCCAACTCCCCGCCGACAGCCACTTGTTCTCTGTATTTATGGGTTTGTTTATTCATTTGTTTTTTAGATTGTACATATACGTGGAATCATGTGGGATTTGTCTCTCTCAGTATGGCTTTTTTCACTTAGCGTAACATTTGGGTGACAAATTTGAATCCTGACGTGTAATTTTGGGCAAGAACGGAAATAAGTGGACAGTGGGAGGCAAACACTAATACTGCACTTAAAAATGAGAACTTAAAGTGATTAAATCACGATTAGAAGGACAAGTGGGAAGTTCACAGGCTCTGGAATTTTGTAGATCTTCCTTTTTTGGGGGCCTATTGTCCTCTAAATCCTTTTCTCTGTTATTTCTCTGGAACGATTTGTTTAACCTTTTGGTGAGAGGGTGAGTGGGTGTGCTGGGCTCCAAAGGTCACATGGTAACTGGGGATGGAAGGTGGAGAGGTTTCCTAGGAAAAAAAATAATTCCTCATTTTTTTCTGTTTCCAGATATGGTTGGAGTCTTTTGCTTCATGCTTGCCCTTGACTTGACTTTGACTTGTCCTAAACCTGGTTCAGAATATTTTTACGGGAGCACTAATCTACCAGCATAATTTGTGCAGTGAAATTCAGACAAATAACAATAGACTGTTTTTATACAGAATGAAAATGCAGCTCCTGGGGTTGGTGCTCTGTTTGGTCCTTGGGACCCTGCAGTTCGAGGCGTCCAAAGGGAAGCTGGTCGCTCTGGATCCTGAAACAAATATGAACGTGGTAAGTGTCTCAAAATCTCAAAGATGCTTTAACGTTTTTTTTAAAGTTTTATTTATTTATTTATTTTGAGAGAGACAGAGACCGTGTGAGTGGGGGAAGAGCAGAGAGACAGAGGGAGAGAGAGAGAATCGCAAGCAGGCTCAACACTGCTTGCGCAGAGCCTGACGCAGGGCTCGGACTCACGAAACCGTGAGATCATGATCTGAGCTGAAACCAAGAGTCTGACACTTAATTGACTGAGCCAACCCAGATGCTCCTCAAAGATTCTTTTAAATTGCATATGTGACAAATGTCAATTATTTTCTGAAATCCAGTTAAGTGGGCCACGTGAAACCACCAACCAATCTCTTTACATTATCATTGTGCTTTTCGTTGAATTCTCTGAAGTTTAGGTTTGGTTTGCTAGGCTTTCCCACCAGGTAATGTGTATTTTACAAACTGCATTTAATTGTTAAAACTACATACTCCTTAATGGGATACATGGAATTTTTATAAATTCATTTCATTTTTAAGTCTCACTGAATTTGTTTAAGGAACGATAAAAATTTATTAAAACTTTGCAGGAATGCTACTACTGAGTGCTGCTGTTATAATACATTGAACAAGGAGTGTGATTAGCAGTGTCTAGGGGACACAGTTCAATACAAAAATCAAAATATCTGAAAATAATTTTGTTAGAACAAATAAAGCAAAAAAATTTGTGGAGGAATTAACATCTCAAAGTTGAAATTAACATATCAAAGTTATTAGTCTTAAGGAAACAATAAAAGTTGGAACTATCTCATTTAGGAATAAAACATTGGGAAAATACAAATGACTAGAGAAAATAGCTACTTTAAAACAGATGAAGCAGTGACCCAGCCAAAAATCAGGACAGTACCATTAGAGGCTGATAAATACAAAGTGAGTCAAGAGAATGTATTCTGATATCAGGGTCTTAGGGTCAAGTTTTATTTCTTGTCCCCAATTTTTTTTTTAATTCCTCCCCCTCCTTTAGTGTTTTTTTTTGTTTTTTTTTTTTTTGTAAAAATGATAGAATTAAATTCTTTCAAATACTTGTGGTGGAGAGGATAGTAAGCACTTACATATATTAAATTTAGATAACTGAATTATCCCTACTGAGCTCCTGATTAATCAGCAGTTTCTCCACGGACAGTTCCTTATGGAGAAGTGAATTTGATAATTTCCTACTTTTCATCTTTTCTTGTCCTCCAGCTCCACCTTGCCATTCTGTATTTTATTAGTGTAATTTCATCAGTTCATTGATTAAAAACAGATTAATGCTACACTTTGTTTCCCAGGATGGGACCTCTTAAAATAAGGATAATGGCAGATGACAGTATTAGGTGGCATATTAAGAAAAGAAAGAAAGAAGAGTGTTTATTTGTACCTGGGAGCCAGACTGGAAACAAGCCCAAAGCGGTGGTGAAATTAGACACACTTGGTGTAGAACATGTTAGAATGTTGAAACTGAGGTTAATCAAACACCTGGGTAAAATCAGTGGAGGATTTACTCTTGCATGGGGTGGGGGAGGGCAGGTGCTACTAAAATGTCACTAACAACTGGTTTCTTAAAGCCCGGAGAATGCCCTCTGACATTTTGTCTTCTCATTTGCCTGTTAATGTGGGAGATCTTGTCAGATTCTGTGCACAGAAATTCCATGATTCTTTTTCTCTACAGAGTGAAATTATCTCTTACTGGGGATTCCCTAGTGAGGAACACTTCGTTGAGACAACAGACGGCTATATTCTCTGCCTCCACCGAATCCCTCATGGGAGGAAGAATCGTTTTGACAAAGGTATGGGTGTCTTCTGTGGTGAGGTAGGAAAGTTCTGGAAGGTACCCACATTGCTGGAATGCGACTGGTTTCTGTGTCAGTAATCAAGTTAAGATGTAACTTAAAAACATTGAAATGGGTTATTTTTAGGCCAAAGTACTAAACGTGTTACATTTATGCAAGGCATATGAAAATACTATTTTTGAAGAAGTAAAGACAAGTCTCATAATTTCACATTTTGCTTAATGATTTGAAGGTCAGTTTTGTTTGATGATACGCTGAAATCTTTGCTTTCCTTGTTAAAAGGAAGCATCTTATTAGTGAAATGTTTTGAGCATTAAGTAGATCACTTTTGCTGTTTGAATATTAATTTTTTGAATGGACAGTATATTCACATAGCTCAAAACTTGGAGTAAAAAGACATATAGTGAAATACCTCATCCTTTACCTCCCCAATTTTGAATGTATTCTTCCAAAATCTCTTTAACTTTTTTAGCTCTAAAAAAAAATCTTTAGAAACGAAGACAAACATAGGTGATTATTTTTCCCTACTTCCGATTTAATAAAAAAGGTGGCATAGAGTGCACATTCTTTTGTTACTTGAATTTTTTACTTATTATTATATAGATCATTCCATAGAATACTTCACCATTCGGACGCTCAGAGGGCTCAGTTGGTTAAGCATCCGACTCCTCGTTTCAGCTCAGGTCATGATCCCACGGTTAGCAAGTTCGTGCCCTGCCATGGCTCTGTATTGACAGTGTGGAGCCTGCTTGGGATTCTCTCCCTTTCTCTCCTCCCTTCCCTTGCTCATGCCCTTTCTTTCTCTCTCTTTCTCTCAAAATAAATAAATAAACTAAAAAAAACAACAAAAAAAGAATACTTCATGGAACACTTGGTATTGTACTGCATAGCTATTCCATGATTTATTTGGCAGGTGTCCTTGTAATGGGCATTTGGGCTATTTCTAGTCCTCTGGTAGAAGGCAGATACTGCTGCTGTACATAACCTTGTATGTGTGTGAGTTTGTTTATAAGATACATTTCCAGGAATAGAATTTTTGAGTCAGGATATGTACATTTGTGATTCTATAGATACTGTTAAATCACTCTTCATGCGATCTTGTTCTGGTAGTTACTCTCACCAGCATGATATGAAGGTTCTTACAGTTTTGGAGATATATATGTTTATATCTTCCCATAGCAAACCTGCCATTTCTAGGAGATGAATCAATTTCTAGACAGACTATTAGAATTGTTAAACACACATCGGAATGAGGATCTGATCCCAATTGAGTCATCCCTCTGGACGTACTTATTCTTTAACAGTTTCTGTTTCTAGAGATCTTCCTTGGAAAACTAAGGTTGAGATTAAGGTAATTTGATGACTCAGTGTCCTTCAATTAAAATTTTATATGAGCAGAAGAGCCTTTTTGCCTTAGTTCCTTCCCAAATTATTATTCAAAGCAAACTTAAAAACGTGTGTTAACATGAGCTTTGTATCATTATTTGTTTTCTTTCTTAATATAATCTGGTCTATTTTTTTCTCTCATAGATTCTAACTATGATAGGGCATTTTATAATGTGTAAGTGGCTGAGACAGCCAGTGCTCTTTTTGAAATTTCATTTCTCATTTTTTTTTTAAATGTTTATTTATTTTGAGAGAGAGTGGGGGAGGGACAGAGAGAGAGAGAGAAAGAGAGAGAGAGAGGGAAAATCTCAAGCAGACTCAATGCTGTCAGGAAAGATCTTGACATACGGCTTGACCCCATGAACTGTGAGATCATGATCTGAGCCAAAATCAAGAGTTCAGAAATCAAGACGCTTAACTACCTGCCCCACCTAGGCATCCCTCATTTCTCATTCTTGAGGTTTTTATGATTTACAGATTCATGCCATTAAGCTTCCTTCTTGTAAGTATGTTACAAAAATGAGCAGTGAGCTGAAGTGAGGGCTTCCATTTTTTTATTCTGCTCAAAACACACAAAATGTATATTTTATTCCAGAATAAACATATGATCTTAGTTTCTTTGCTTTTTTTTTCTTTTTTAGTAAACCCTTTGATTTTAGATCCCATATAAAGAAGAATATGTACTGATCATTTCTTCTCTTAAAAGTGATCAGGTGACTAGTATAATTAATAATGTGAATCATCGTTAAAAAGATGCAGGGAACTGCAGCGAAAACACGCTTGGAGAATGTGCCTCCTCTTTTCTCCATGTGCACCCCCAGAATTCACCCAGCAGTTAGAACAGACAGTGTGCGAGCACGACCACTGTGGTGCAGGAAGCCAGCACGAGCCTTGATTTGCTCCCCGGGGGCAGGAAGGAGTGAGGGCAGCTGAGTGTGCCATCTCATCAGCTGTGAGGTCCATGTGCGCGTCCCCCTCTGTGCACCTTGGAGTCTCCATCTGCAGGAACAGTTCATTGGCTGCGATGATCCCAATGTCCTCCCTTAGTCTTTGTCACTCTGGCCCTATGGGTTATAGTCTACACTTTTTTTTTTTTTTGCCAGGGGTGCATAGTGTGGGGCAGTGGGTGGGTACCCGCAGTCTTGGGAATGGGGAGCACAGACGGAAAGCATTCTCAATGTGGGCACGGCGCTAGGTCTGTACCCTCTTCCTCTGTGCATAGACCCTTCTCTAATGGTTTGCACACCTGTGGTCCAGGGCAGGGTCTCCTCATTGTCCCCTCCTCCTCCTCAAGAGCAGTGTTGTCAGTGGTGTTACTTTGGCTCATTTCAGCCAAATAGATGAAAAAGAATTCCTAAGAGCCCTTTCCACCCAGCGTGGAACTCATCATCTTATTCAGGCCACCCCTCTCCTGACTTCCTCCCCTGTTCATAATACCGTCCTCCTCCTCCTGCTCTGGAAACTCCAGAGTCCTCGAGTCCCGTGCTTCCGTGGCTGAGCCCACCTTACGTGGCTTCAGTCTGTCCCCGTCTGCTTGGCCAGGCCACCACCCTAGTATGCTCTCGTGACCATTCAGCTGGGTGCCGAAAAGAAGCTTAGAACCCGAAGGAGGCTTTGCTTTCATTTTCGAGGCTTCCCATGTATTAGAGAAAGGAAGAATTTCAAAACTGGTCTATGGAAACTGCTGATCTTTTAAGAAATTAATGCTTTTAATATCCACACAAATAATGCCTGGCATCTGTACTAATTACAAGGCATTGCAGGATACGTTAAAACATTTCTTTATTTATTGTGCATGAAGTGAAACCGTCCCTCTTACGCTTTTCAGTGTGGTTTTCTCCATCTTTGTGCTCTTGGAGGTGCTGCACAAGCTGAGAGAGCCGTGTGGGCAGCGTGTTCGTGTCGTGTCGGAGTGGTCCCCTCTGGAGCCCCCCACTTGCAGATTTGGGGAGGGCCGTGTGGCCACACGGCTACACTTCCTGCTAACCTCACTCGTCCATCTTGTGCAATTTTGCAGGGTTAAGCTTCTTAGAGCCCAGGGGTCGTTACATGGTGCCGGCCTTTCAGCAGCCTTTAGGGACCTAATAAATGAAGCTGCATACCTTTCCTTAATATTCTGTCTCTCTGTCGTCTGTACCATTCATACAGTGGAAGAACTTGGCAGCTTCCCACAGGTACATGCCAATACCTTCATGCTTTTCCACATCAGTGATTATGGTTCTGGACAGTGGTGACACAGTGTCTGTCTACCTGGAATAGGGAGGAATATCTAAACCTTTCATGAGGTTTATGGGGAGTGCTTAAGCACCATCCGGGTATGTTCATTATCTAAGAAACATTCGTTAGTGTTTTTTAAAGTTGATTTATTTATTTTGAGAGAGAGTGTGCACAGATGTGGAGGAGGGGCAAAGAGAGAAAGAGGGAAGAAGAGAATCCCAAGCAGGCTCCACGCTGCTAGTGCAGAGCTCTACACGGAACTCAGTCTCATGAACCGTGATCATGACCTGAGCCAAAATCAGGAGCCAGAGGCTTAACCGACTGAGCCACCCAGGTGCCCCAGGAACACTTATCATTTACCAGCTGCCCAGGTTTAAGCTGGCACCTTAGGCAAATCATGAGTCACTGCCGTCATGCCTCTGTGGTATTAATAAGTATCAAAGACTACTTTCTGACGCTGAAATCCAGGTGAGTAATTTTCCTTTCTGCTGAGCTCACCTTGGACTTCAGCTGGTGAAAACAGCCTGTAGAATAGTTCTCAACCTGCCCACCATCTTCATTTCTGTATATTTTAAAAAATCATTCTTTCCCTCGCTCCAGGCCCAGCTTAACTGGAGGGCCTCCTTGATTACGTGAGCAGGAAGGAGACGTCCTTCCTCTGAGCTCCCAGACATCTTGCTAACACCCCTCTTGAGGTGCCTTTCTTATTTTGCCTTGAGACTGACTTACGTGTGTACTTCTTCCTCCCCCCCACCCCTACTGCTCCCTGCAACCGCTCCTTGAAGGCAGCAGCTGTGTCTCTGCCATCTTTGTATCCCTCAGGATGGTCCCCACACCGTGTCACCTGCATGGTCAGCCTGAGTGAGGGTTACATGAGGGCAGTCTTCAGAATCGGGGTTCTTAACTGGGTTCAGACAATGTACCTTCTGTGTAGTGACATAAAATAGAGCCCTGTGTACACACAAATGCTACATACATTTGTAGAGAGTTGAGGGACCCTAAAGATTACCCTGTGTAGACATTTACCTGTGTAGTTAAACTCCTACTAACTAGTCAGCTTGGAACACACATTTAGAAACAAACTGAGGGTTTAGAACAAGCTGAGGGTGGATGGGGGGTGGGGTTGGGGGAAAACGGGTGATGGGCACTGAGGAGGGCAATTGTTGGCTTGAGCACTGGGTGTTGTATGTAAGTGATGAATCATGGGAATCTACTCCCGAAGCCAAGAGCACACTGTACACACTGTATGTTAGCCAACTTGACAATAAATTATATAAAACAATAAATAAAACTATCATGATCCAAGAAAGACAAAAAAGAAAGAAAGCTCTTAGTGGCCTGGAGGCATGTGTGTGTTAAGCAGACTTCTCCACTGAGTGTTAAGCTACTCTGCTTTGCACTAACTCCAAAAAGGAATTGAAAGTCATTGTTAATAGGGAAGTGATTCTGTTTTTATGTGCTCAGCCGTATCCCAGAGAGTCATGGGATTGGCACTGGAAGGACCTCAGAGTACTGTCTGAGCCAGAGATTTGGAGAGTTTGCCTTTGTGACATACTCCCTGGTGGATTCCCAGGTAAAATCCTTGGGTCCTGGAACCTGTGTTCTCCATGAATACCTCTTTTTACTGGGGGAGACAGCCAGCCTGCAAGAGAAAGGGAAAGAGATTGGCTTTAAGGCAAAAAGGAGTGGCCCAGCCAATCTGACTTCAGAGTCTATGCAATTTGAACTAGAAGGTTCAGGCTTACGAAATATATATTGAGCAAGTTGATCCCATGATACTGATTTTTTTGACTAAAATAAGGAAATGCATGTTGCCTTGCCTAAAATACATTAAACAGTAATGACAACAAAGCAGACTTCTTGCCTAGTTGGGAAATAAATTGTTCAGTAATTCAATTGTCAGATAAAGAATATTTATTCCAATAGTGGAATATTTGTATCTAATATATGTGTATGCATATTCATAGATACATGCATATATATGATATATAGGCATCTGTTGGCCTAATGAGGGAGGTGGTGTTCTGGGATCTGAGTAATGATCTTCAGGCATTTTGAACTTCACTTTGGCAAAGACTCCCCAGGGCTTGCCCCTTGAGCTTCTTAAGTCATAATTGAAAATTCACAACCTGGCATGGGAAGTAGGTCTTTGGACAGAAAGGCCATTGACCTGTATATTCCTTTGGTTATTTTAGGATTCTGATCATTTCTGGATTTGCCATTCTTTCCTTCTCTGCAGTTCCTAAAGGGACTCTATTTGTGAATAGATGCTGTGCTCCATCATGCTCCCCGGAGGTCCCGATGTAGCTCCTTACCTCCCGGTGGCACCACACAGATGCAGGGTCATTACTGGGTGCCCGGACTCGTTGGCACTGGCCAGCTGAACTCGTGCCCGGTTCACTTGGCTCTGATGGTGCGTCAGGTGGGGGACCGTGTTCGGACCCTTTACCTTACGAAGCAGCGCCAGCCAGCATCAGCTGCACGGCGACTCTAGTTTGCAGGGTGGGGCTGGAGCCACAGGTCCGGGCGGAGAGGACCAGGGTGTCCTGCAGGACCCTGTGTCTCCTGTGCTGCTCCCTGTCCTCCTCTGGTGCTCTCTGTCCTCATGCTCAGTGCTGGTTCTTCAGGGAGCGTCCTGGGCCGCTCACCCCGGGCTGGTCCTGCGGCGTATTTTCTTTGTTCTCTGGGTATTTCCTTCTTAGCACATAGGATGGTAAGGCCAAAGCTTTTCTTGATTATTCGATCATCACTCCTCATCACTCCAACCAAGGCTTCACGATCTCCGGGAGCACCTCTGGGCCTGGGCCCTCCTGGGATGGGGTCGAGCAGAGCATCAACCGTTGGGGCCACACGGGTTAGGGATTCTGTACTCCTGAGCTCAGAGACAGCCACAGACACAAGTGTAGGACTTCCGGGGGTGGGTAAAAGTAGGGGATCTTGTGCATACCAATGGGGCTGTTTTCATTGAAAGCAAAATCATTGTGGATTCGAGGTAGTCTCTGATGTCTGCTTCCTCCATATCCAGTCCTCCCTGAGAGGGAAGGTGCTGTAGCCTGAATGTTTATGTCCCCCTGAGATGCATGTGTTGAGTCCTAAGCCCCAGTGTGGTGGTATCTGCAGGTGTCGCCTTCGGGAGGTGAGTCGGGCCTGGGGGCAGAGCCTTCCAGAATTGGAATTAGCGCCCTTATCAGAAGGATACCCCAGAGCTCCCTTGTCTCCCTTCTGCCAGGACACAGTGAACAGACAGCCATCTGTGAACGGGAGTTGCCTCACAAGGCACCAGATCTGCCAGCACCTTGATCTTGGGCTTCCCGGCCTCCGGAAGTGTGAGCTAGAGTTCCCTTTGTTCACAAAGCCATCTGGTTGGTAGTATTGGTATGAACGCAGAACGTATTCCAGAACGTAAGGGCAGGAGAAAGATGTGTATTTCAGGGGGTGTTTGCTGTGTGCAGGAGGTCCTCAAGGGAGAGCTCGATAGAGAGAAGCGAGTCTGGGGGTCCGAGTCCGTGTCTCTGGCCACGTTGTGCACTCGTCTCTCTGGGCTGATCTGTTCCTTCTGTTAATTGAGCATTTTGGACTACAGCTATGTGCTTGCCCAGTGTTGGGCCAACTATAAGGCTCCATGAACTTGAAGCCTCTCAAAGGGAAGCCAGGGTAGCAAAGGCAGGGAGGGCAGAAGGCAGCTTGGTGTAGGGATGACGCACACATTGCTGTCACATGACCAGGCTTAGGGTCTTGGCTCCACCACACACGAATTGAGCGTCCTGTCCTGGGGCACTTATTCCTTCTCTCTAGGCCTTGGTGCCCCCCATCGTCAGGTGACAAGAGTGGTGTAAATGGCCCAGTGCCACCCCAGACACGTAGAAGACTAATTAAGGCAGTGCCCTGGGAAGTGCACATGGCATATGTGGTGTGTGTGCAAGCATGTAGTGCTTTTTCTTTTTTTGCCTCGTTTATTCCTTCATCACTGCATTGCTTCATCAGATTTGTCACGAGCCAGGACCATGTGCCAGACTCTGCACTGGGTGCTGGGGATGCGGCGGTAGACAGGATGCACCAGGTGTCCGGCTTCATGTTGTTCGGGGACCAGAGTGGCCACGAGTGGTGGTGGGCGGAGGGGGATGGTTCTCTTTCCTGCTCTGTGGTCAGAGCTGTTGTGTTCCCTCCTGCAGAGGCCACTCCTTCTCAGCAGGGTGACTTCAGAATGCGAGCACAGTGACCTGGACCATGGCAAGGTGCATGCACCCTTCTGAGCATGCCTTGGGGATGAGCCAGGTCCTCCCTGTGGCTCCTCGGGTGAAATCTCCTGCAGCCCTCACCCCTGTTACATATGAGGAAATCGGGTTATAGGGCTTGATGAAGTTGCCTATGGCAAAGACAGTTCCTACCCACTCAGCCCTTGGGACTGTGGTGATGTCCCTGATAAAGCCACTGTGGGGAAGGTGCTCTGTTTAGGTAACTTGTGCCCCAGCTTCTGTCGTTTACATGCCCAGCAGTAAATGCCTTGGAGCTGGGCCTTTCCTTCTTATTTTCTCCAGGAGCCAACAGTGTCATGGCCAAGGCTTCCCACGGATATTACTTGCTCATATTGCTTTTGGCCGTTGTTTGAGGCCAACCCTTCCAAGCAGAACTAGACTATAGAAATTCACGCAGGAGCCCCTTGCTTTGGGTCAGTGGAGGTCTACTCTTTTT
>NW_027527933.1:1167355-1195238 GCF_008692635.1 Crocuta crocuta
ATTCCAGGCTCCCCTACTTCTCTTCCTTTCTCAACTCCTGGCTGCACAGAATCATCCCTGGATCCCCTCAGGATAGGAATATAGAAATTTTTATCTTCCAAGTTGGCATCTGTCAGATCTTCAACTGATTGCTGGTCTTCTAGGTCCACAGCTCTGCCTGTTTCTCCAGCTCCTCTAGCAGTTCCACTATCTCCTGTTTCACTAGCTAACTCTGAGCGTTCTTCAAGCTTTATGGTTCAGTGGAGGTCTACTCTTAAGGATTCTTGAGAAGGAGTCTCTAGAACTCGCTTCAGGCACCTGTCAGATGTCAAGCAGGGCTCTGCACACCTGGCCTGTGTCCGGGCTGGGCCGGCCTGGTGGAGTTGTGGGGGCGGGGAGGCCCACTCTCCTTCGGGTGACCCCGCCTTGTACACGGCTGTGGTTGGGCTGCCTGAGAAGAGCTGAGGGCACCTGTCAAAACTAAGTACTTCCAGGCTCTGTCCCTGGAGTTCCAGGTCCCCTACCTCAGGAGCTGGGCCACAAATACATATGTTTTCTTAAATGTTGCAGGTAGTTCTGACGTGCATGCACATGGAATAGTACGTGGCTTGCTTGCAAGTGGCTGGGTACAAAGGGAATGCTTTTTTAAAAAAACTATTTTTAATATTTATTTATTTTTGAGAGACAGAGAGAGACAGAGTGTGAGCAGGGCAGGGGCAGAGAGAGAGGGAGACACATAAGCAGAAGCAGGCTCCAGGCTCTGAGCCATCAGCACAGAGCCTGACATGGAGCTCAAACACACGAACTGTGAGATCATGACCTGAGCCCAAGTCAGACGCTTAACCAGCTGAGGCACCCAGGTGCCCTGAAAGGGAATACCTTTAAGCACACCTCTTCTCCCCTACCTCTTTATTTATTCATGAAAGTTTTCTTTGGAGTAGTGGTTAAAAGCAGGGGCTTTGGAATGAGACCAGCTGGGATTTCACTTCTAGCTCACTGCTCCCTGAGTGGGCTGGGGCGGGTTACCTACGCTCTCCAGGCGTCACCTACCTGTCTTCAACATGGGAGTGGGGCTCAGCATCTCTCCCACAACAGTGTAATCCATGAGGGAGCCAGAGCTGTCACTGGTGGCTTTGTGACACACACTAGGAATAACTATGAATTAACCAGATGTCAGAACTCCTGCTATCGTCTGGCTTAGGTTGTTGAGGTGGGTTCAGGAAGCCCTCCAGGCCCTGGGGCGTTAGGTGGCCTATACCCTGTCTCAGGGATGGTTTGAACCAGCTCTAGACCTCAGGTTTGTGCACGGTGGGGGGCCGACTTTGCTGGGTCTCGAGCTTGCCTCAGTTGTCCAGTCCTGTGGCTGATTTTAAGGCGCTCACAATGAGGGGCGACTGAATTTGCGTTACTGTGTGCGACATGGTGGCAGTGCGCGTGCCGTAAGCTAAGTCCCTGTTGCCATTTTGTCTAGAATCTGCCTTTGTAGAAGGAGCAGGGTGGGGCTTGTGGGAACTCCTCTAAGCTGTTCTGGAAAGTTTTAGGTTATGGAAGCTCCTTCCAAACCCACAAGGAGCCAGGCCTCTCTTCTTCAGGCCCAGGAGGCATACTGCCCACCATGAGTTCTGGTTCAGGATTGCTGGCTGCGCAGCTAGGCAGAGATGACTTAGCTGCACTGTGGCTTAAAACACCACACATCTACTATCTTACAGATCTGGAGGCCAGAAGTCCTGAGATCAAGGCATTGGCAGGGCTGTGTTCCTTCTGAAGATTCTCAGGGAGAATCTGTTTTCTTGCCTTTTCCAGCATCCTGAAGCCACCCACATTCCTTGGCTTCTGGCCCCACAGCTGGGCTTCATAGGCATCAAAGTTGGGCCTTCTGCATCTCTGTCGCTCTCTTGCCTCTTCTTAGAGGGAGCCTCATGGTTATGAAGGCCTGTCCACTCCAGTCCAGGATGGCATCTGCATCCTGAGATCTTCAGTCACATCTGCAGAGTCCCTTTACAGTGTATGGTGATACATTCACAGGCTCTGGGGACTGGGACATGGACATCCTCAGGGGCCCATTATTCAGCCTACTGCATCTACCCAGCTGCTCGGTGACTCACGAGATAACGTATGTTAAGGTGCTTGGCACGCAGCTCACACAGTCAGCACTTAGCATGCTCCTGCTGTCACTGTGATGATATTTTCCTGGCTAAAGAGTGAGCTTCATTTTATCTTTCTTCACCGAGCTTATTTCTGACCTTGTTTTATCAACTCTGTGTAGTTATTATGATTATGAGTGACCATGCTTTGTTGAGCTTTACTGCATATCGGCCACTGTATCATTTCCATGTTAGAAAGCAGCACTTAAACTTCAGAGGGATTGAGTGAGTCTTACAAGGTGTCACATCCAATGCAAACCAAGGTCTGTTTCACGGCAGCCCCCTGATCTTTGGGACCTCATCCTTGGTCTTCCTGTGCTGCTTTGTTGGACCTTAGCCGTTGGAGTGCAGGGCACCCCTCTGCACATGCTGCAGAGGTGGGAGGGACTTTCCTACCCGCCCGGTCCGCTTCCTCCTGTGAGTGTGTGGGCTCAGCACAGTCATCTCTGGACCCTAGTCCTTCTAGCCATGTTTGAACCTGGTCAGGTGGCTCTGTGGCAGACAGGCGCCAGGTGGCTGCTGCTTGTTGGCTCCGTGCTATTTAGGTGACCTTGGCCCTCACCCTCAGCCCCTGGCTCTCCCAGAGCCAGTGTGGGCCCCACAAGCCAGCTCTGGGCACAGCTGGGGAGCTGGCCCTTATTTTCTTGTCTTAGTTGGTCGCTGGAGTGTGTGGCCTACGCTGGCATTTGGGCGCCCTGCCGGAATAGGCTGTGCTGGGTCCCACGTGCCTACCTCCTTCCCTGGGTCCTCCATCCACCAGAGAGGACTTTCTTCCAAGGGCTTGGCCCAACTCCCTTCAAAATAGCTCCCCCTCTTCGGCCTGCCATTCTCCAAGAGCCTCTATATGTTACAGAATGACTTCTCTGGTTAACCTTCTTTTCATAGGCAAGCGGTTAAGATCCTGGACCCCATCATCTGACGTCCCTGGTTTGAATCGTGACTCCACCAGTTAGCAGCTTTTGGTGATCCTTGGGCAAAGTGCTGGACTTCCCTCAGCCACACTTCCCTGTTCTGTTAAGTGGGAATAGTACCAACTTCCCAGTACTTTCCACAGTACCTCGGAGCCCTCGGGCACGCACTAGTAGCTGATTATTATTATTATTTGAGTCAGCTCCTCTCAGCGAAGTGAAAAGAAATGCGGTTAAAGTGATTCACTGGAAGATGCGAGTGGCAGGAGGAGTAAGCCTCTTGGAGAAATACTTCTCTTCCAGCGAATTCTCACATCCTTGATTGGTGGTGAGAATGACGCATGCCCTCCCTTCTTTCTTTCCCTTGCTGGGAGAAGGAGGGAAGGGGACAGGAGATGCCGGGACAGGCAGGTTTCCTGGGCCCTGTCCCTTCTGGAGCCCTTTACAGTGATGAGATGCCAGGGGAAGGGACGAGCTGTTTAGGACCCCTTTGCCACCCCACCAGGCTCTGCGAGTGCTTTCTGTATTGATGAGCCATCACGTCGGATGGAATCATGGGTCCCAGAAGCCCGAGGGGCTGATGTGCCTTCTGCAGTTCCTGGAAGGGGTGCTTTGGTTCTGGGAGGAAAGGAAGCCCACCCAGCTTGGAGGGAGGTGCCCCTACAGAGCCCTTCACACATCCAGTCAGATAGGGCGCTGACCTTCACCCGCTTGGTGTCTGTCTCCTGCGGGGGCCACCGTGTGTGCCCTGCGGGCGTCCAGCTGCAGCCTGGGGGCAATGTCACTTCTACAGATCCAGGGTCCCTTTTCTTCCCCAGAACCTTTTGTGGGGCAGTTTTTTACTGGTGGTGTTTGAAAAGTTTTCTGGTGTGACTGCAGTCTGCCAATCCCCACGTTGTTTCTCTGATGCTGCTGTAGGTCAGGGAGGGAAATACAGTGCAGAGACTCCAGGGGGACTTAGAGCCCCCCATGTAAATTTCCAGGGGCCACTTGGTGGCTCAGTCAGTTAAGTGTACGGCTCTTGATACAGGCTCAGGTCACCATCTCACGGTTTGTGGGTTCAGGCCCCACGTCGGGCTCTGCGCTGACAGCCCGGAGCCTGCGTGGGATTCTCTCTCTCCCTCTCTCTGCCTCTGCCCTGTGAGCTCTCTGTGTCTCTCTCAAAATTAAATGAAAACAAAAAAGTGTTCCCCAGTGTAGGAAGCCTGCCTGGTCCCCACAGGCTGACCCCTCTGCCACCCCCAACCCTTCCAGCCCCGGTCCTGGCCTGGCTGCCTTGTCGTCGGTCATGGTTTATTATTGCAAGTAATGATTTGACCACGCAGCAGTTGGCTTTTTCCCTCAGCGTTTCTCTCTCTCTCTCTCTCTCTCTTTCTTTCTTTTATCTAATTTTAATTTTTAAAAAAATTTTTGAGAGAGAGTGTGCAAGTGAGCAAGGGGCAGAGAGAGAGGGAGCAAGAGTGTGGAGCCTGAAGCAGGGCTTGAGCTCACCCGATGCAGGGCTCGAACTCACGTACTGTGAGATCATGACCTGAGTCAAAGTCAGATGCCTAACTGACTGCACCACCCAGCCGCCCCCGCATTTCACTTCCATAAGGAATGAGCAGAGGGGTGAAGGACGTCTTCCTTGTTTGTTGTGATCTGTGTGTCCGTCCCTACGCCAGACACTTAACCATCTCCTTTATTTCTGTTAACATTTATGGAACGGAGACCCAGGCTGGGTTAGGTGACAGTAATGAACGAATGTTTACTGAACTGTCACTGTGCTGAGAGGCGCTTTGCCAAGAAGTTTTCATGCAGCATCTCCTAGTTGTTGCTCCTTGGAGGTGCCTGTTACATTTTCCTGCTGCAGGCGATGATACAGGTTTCAAGGGATGGTGAACTAGTTTTGCACACGGTGGCACATTTGAAGTCGGAGATGACACACTTGAGCCCAAGCGGGTCTTTCTGTAACACTCGTGGTCAGTTTGACATCAGCTCCATGAGGGTGAATCGCTTTCCTCCTGTTTTTGTTCTCTGCTGTTTCCCCAGTGCCCAGAATGCCGACACATAGTCGGTGTTCAATAAATGCTCATTTAATGAATGATTGAATGGTCTTAGTCGGTGTTCAATAAATGCTCGTTTAATGAATGACTGAATGGTCTTAGTTGGTGTTCAATAAATGCTCGTTTAATGAATGACTGAATGGTCTTAGTTGGTGTTCAGTAAAGACTCATTTAACGAATGACTGAATGGTCTCAGGCAGCCAGAGGTCATGTGTCTTTGCCTCCCACGTCTTTGTTTTTCCACAGCATCACTGTCCCAGGTATAGGTGAGTAGGAAATAAATTTGCATGTATCTATATAAAAGTAGAAGTATGTATGTAAATAAAGGAATATGTGCATATATATTTATAAATTTGTGTATATGTAATCTTTTCCTGTCTTTTGACTTATTTTGTTAGGATACATTGTAAGAAATGTGATTATGGGAGCAAACACAGTACAGAAACGTTTCAAACGGTCTTAAGAATACATTAAAAAGTTTTTTATAGTTAAGTCAACGTGTCTTGTTATTAGATAAACAAAATGGCCTATTTTTGCTGCTACTTTGCCAGCACCGTTTAAAAAGATACTCTTTTTACTGATGTTCTGTAGGAGCACATCGCTACCCACTATTTTAATCTGTTTTTATTTCGTTATTCCTCTTGGGTCCTTTATGGATTCAGCTGGGTGCCGCTGACGCGTAAACATGGATGTTTTTCAGATCCCAAGCCAGTGGTGTTCCTGCAGCACGGCCTGCTGGCAGATTCCAGTAACTGGGTCACAAACCTGCCCAACAGCAGCCTGGGCTTCATCCTGGCCGACGCCGGTTTTGACGTGTGGATGGGGAACAGCAGGGGAAACACCTGGTCCCGGAGACACAGGACTTTCTCAGTTTCTCAGGAGGAGTTCTGGGCCTTCAGGTAGCTGTGAATCGATTATGACACGGGTCTACTTCCTTAGTACCCTTAACGCAGACGCCGAGGAGGCAGGTAGATAATCTCAGGATTATCGGGGAGGGGAGACCAATGCCTGGTGAAGGGTTTTAAACCTTATAAGGAATTTGGTGAATCACAGTAGGCAAATCCTAAGTAGACGATTACATTTAAGAATTAGATTCAACTACAGACTTTTAGTTAATCTGGCAATCCGGGTCCTATGGGAGGTGATGGGCAAGTGGTGTCCTAGAATCTTCCTTCCCCCGTAAACATGCACACCAAACGTCTGCTTTTCTGTTTCCAGAAACTGTCCTTTCTCTGTCAATCCTGGCTCTCCCCGTTGATCACTGTATGACATTGGGCATGCTGCATAAGCCTTCTGCGTCTCAGTTTTCTTGTTGTAAAATGGGGTAGTAACTCCCTATCTCCTGAGGCCACTGGGGGGATCAAAGGCGAGGATACAGGGAGAGGGGCCGGCACGCTGCAGGCGGTGGTGACAGTCCGCTCACCGATCTCCTGATGACAAACAGCACCCACACGTGCATGTGTCCAGGGCTATGTTGGTACCCGGCGTTTGTTAGAGAAAGTCAGAGCTCTGGACGCCTTCAGGCTTGCCCATCTGTAAAACCAGAGCTTACCTAAGGGCATGAAATGCAAGAATGGCAGACTTTACCAAAGGCATGTGCAAGAATATACTTGTTGGCCCGCTATTCATAACAGTGACAAGTCGGAAGCGACCAAGTGCCCATCAGCCGTGAGTGGACAGATGAGGTGCCACGTACTTATACAATGAACGCCCTGTGGCTGTGTGACAGCACGGTGCAGCCAGAATTGTACATACTGTCTGGTCCCACTTACAGAAAAGTTCAAAAATGGGTATAACACAACTTAGTCCATAAAAAGCGAGGACAGTGGTGACCTTTGGCAGGCACAATTAGAAAGGGGTTCGCGCAATCCTGTTGATGTTTTCTGTGCTCGGTTCAGTGCTTTTCCAGACGGGCTCAGCTTATGGTCATTCATCCCCCGCACCCTTACTGTTAGCAGGTGGCTATATTTGTGCAGCGTCGTAACGAAAGCCTCCTTTTTTGGATTACAGTTACGATGAGATGGCAAATTATGACCTACCAGCTTCCATTAACTTCATTCTGAATAAGACTGGCCAAGAACAAGTGTATTACGTGGGTCATTCTCAAGGCACCACAATAGGTATGTATATAATGAAGACTAGAAGTGTCCTTATTACAGAGTTTGCGCTTGTTCTTAAAAGCAAAATATTAAAAAATCGAGTTAGTTCAAATAGAGATATTTGTTTGTTTTTTGCTTTAATGCCAAGTAGAAGTAATGAATAGGTGAAGGGCAGGGAATTTGGGGTAATATTTCATGTTCTCTGAAAATTCAGACTTTCATGTAAATGGATAGACATGGTGTATGGTTCTCTTGACACAGAAAGAATTAAAGTAAGCCACATCCTAGTACATATTTTTCTGGTTACAGCAGTATGGGAATGTGAGAAGATAGAAAACAAGAGGTGCTGTAAGTGCAGACACTTCTGGAGCGCCTGGGTGGCTCAGTTGGTTAAGTGTCTGACCTCAGCTCAGGTCATGATCTCACAGTTTGTGAGATTGGGCTCTGTGCTGATGGCTCGGAGCCTTGAGCCTGCTTCAGATTCTGTGTCTTCCTCTCTCTCTGCTCCTCCTCTACTCACACTCTGTTTCTCTCTCTTTCTCAAAACTAAATAAATATTTTAAAAAAAATAAAATAAGTGCAGAGACTTCAAAACAGAAAACAAGAAAATACATTGACTTTTTTTTTTTTTAAAGTTTGTTTATTTTTGAGAGAGAGAGAGAGATAGAGAGAGAATCCCAAGCAGGCTCTGCACGGATGGTGCAGAGCCTGATGCAGGGCTCAAACTCATGACTGTGAGATGATAACTTGAGCTGAAATCAGAATCACACGCTTACCTGACTGAGCCACCCAGGCACTGAAAATACACAGACTCTTACAAGTTAAGTGGAATAAAACTAACCACCTAGATGCCATGTTATACTTTCTTTCTGAATAGTTTCTAAAAGCCCTATGGATTTTTTATTTATGCTGATTATAAAAGGAACGTATTGTACATGAAAAGAGGAAATTTGGCAGAGTTTAAAGAAAATAAAAATTGCCTGTAATGGTAGTGAACGAGAGTCCCTCTGATCAGGAACTGGGGACCTGACCCAAAATTTATGCAATTCCTCCTTTTTGTGTGTGCCAAGATTAGTAGCTGTGTGTCTAAGTCACACAGTCTCCTTGGAATACATTCCTAAGGAGGAGAATCACTCCTCAGTGATTCTTAAGTGTCTGGCTGTTAAATGTCTGCACCCTCCCTACTGCCAAACACTCTTAGCCAGTTTGAGAGGCGACAGACAGAAAGGAACACGCAACACGGATGCATGTGCCTCTCTCACGAGTCGAGGGAAGTGTTTGCCTTCATTTATGGTCCTTCTCCCATGACTTGCCTGCTTGTGTCCTTTGCCCCAGTGCCTTCTAAAGGGACATTTGGGGGCCAAGTTTAAAGCAGGAAGTTACCTAAGAGGCAGCTAGAACATTCTGCACATACAGATTCCTCTGGATGCCTTGGCCACTGATCAGAATGCCCCTGTAAACTGCTTCCAGGGGTGGGTGCAGGGGCACTGGGGTTGGGTGCTGGGGTAGGGCTGGTTGGGGAGAGCCCTTCCTTTGCTCGGCTTCCCGGATGAGAGGAACGGAGGCATCTTCTGGATTTTTCCAGTGCGTGTGTAGGTTGAAAATTGAATCAAGCACTTAACAAGTGTGTGACTGACTGGTTTAATCAGACTCTGCCGGGAGAAGCTTGGAGAAGCTCAGAGGCTGGCATGTGGCCGCCTCCTGGTGGTGATATTGCCTGCATGGCTCTCAGGTCACCACTAGAGGGCGTGATGCACTACCGCCTTTGGTTTTTCAGAGAAAGTCCCAGAAGATGGAAATGCCTGTTAATCTTCTTTTTTGTTTCAACAGGTTTTATAGCATTTTCAGAAATTCCCGAACTGGCCAGAAAGATTAAAATCTTTTTTGCCCTGGCGCCTGTGGCTTCAGTCAAGTTCGCTCCTAGCCCTCTAACTAAATTAGGAGAATTTCCAGATTCTCTCCTGAAGGTACTTAGATTCTCCCCAACGCCCCTCGAGCCCCACCAACAACATTTACAGACCTGAAAGATTGGCCTTTAGAGGGAGAATCTGTGTGTTCCTCCTCTGTGTTTTGCTATCAGTGAAATAGTGGCTCTTCTTCTCCCCAGTGTTTCCTTCCCCCTTCACCCCTCTCTCCAGATCCTGTGGAGTCAGGGAAGGTGTATCACCAATTCTGCCCGAGAACACCAACTTCTTATGGTCGACGTGCCAGCACAGCTCTCCCGCACCACACAGAGAGCACGGGCCATCCGGAGTTGCCCTGTACCCCACTTGGTAGCCTGTGCTTGGCAGGAGGCGGGAGGCGGGACGTGGGAAGTGTGTAGTTCCCACATGCCTGACCATGGCTACCCTGAGGTTCACTGAAAGACACTGTTCCTATTACATTTCATAAAACGGCTCCTAACCACAAGCCAGTAACCCCCCTGAGGCTTAATCCTAGAGCTGTGTGACTCCCGCGGCCCCAGCTCTGCTCACAGAGGAAGCAGTTTTCATGAGGAGTCGAGAGCCAGCTGAGGCCAGATGGCCCATTATGCGCACTCTTATGTGTTTTATGCGTGATAGGCTTATATGCACACACGAAATCCCACACAGGGACATGTACTTAAAAGGAGGTGTAACATCAACCATTTCAGAGGTGGTCACAGGAAGTACAGACTGCATTTACTCTGATCTCAGAAGGATTCTCTGTACCAGTGAGCAGACATGCAGACAAGATGTGGCCCCCTCTCACCAGCTTTCTCTCTAATGCCTTGGGTCATAAAAGCCTCCATTTTCACTATAAACAGCTCAGAGATTCCAAAGAAAGTACCCTTCAATTACCACGGCCTTTCTTACTCCTTCCTCAGAATTAGAACAGTGCTCCATGTGAGGTCTTCCTGTACACCTTGTGTGTGAATTTAAATACGTACAAAGGTCCTGAGAGAGATTTAGTGTTTTATTTTAATGTAGATGGTCGCCAACTATGTATATTGTTCCCCAGATTACATGTTTAACTGTTGGAGAGCTATCATGTTAATACAGACAATCGCATCTCGTTTTAAACTGCTGTGTAGTAAGTATTCTGTCATCAGGAGCTCCTGCTTGGTAGATGTTTAGGTTGTTGCTAATTTGCCATTGCTGCCTCTCTGTGTCCTTAAAAAAACCCTTTTTTTTAATGTTTATTTATTTTTGAGAGAGAGAGAGAGAGACAGAGCTTGAATGGGGTAGGGGCAGAGAGAGAGGGAGACACAGAATCTGAAACAGGCTCCAGGCTCTGAGCTGTCAGCACAGAGCCTGACGCAGGGCTCGAACCCACATACCGCAAGATTGTGACCTAAGTCAAACGCTTAACTGACTGAGCCACCCAGGCCCCCTTCCCTGTGTCCTTTCTTATAAAGAACTGAAATGGCCATCATAGGGATGTTTTGATTTCATTTAACCCTTAGAGATTGTGATCTGGTAGCTTTGTAAGGATACCAACTCCCACTCCCCACCCTGGAGATGCTGTTCTGTTCAGTCTGAAGTGGGGCCCAGGATATGCATTTTCACAGAGCACCCTGGGGGATTCTAAAGTAACTAAACAGGATGATAGTGGGGGGCCACTGTCCCAGACAGTGGTGTTTCCTAATATCTTGGGAAAGTGACAAAGTGAAAAAATAAATATTCATAAAGCCTTTGAATTAGCTGCCCTGGGAAATCAGTGTTGCTTCCACAAAAGTTTAGTGCCCTCTCAGCATACAGAGATATAAATTATAAAGTCATCAAGATTGATATGGGGCTTTGACAGAATTCCTGGTGAGCAGGTGGTTCTGAAGTACGAGGTCAACTTCACATTCTTTGTTGGCCAAAGGGAAAATATATGCATTTGTCACATGTGACCATTACGTAACCTCAAAGCCAGGAGTCTGACTGATGCCTCTTCCTGCCCTGTGACCTTCTCTGTATGTGATACTTCTCTATTCTCCCCAGCTAATCTTTTTTTTTTTCCTTAGTGTTTTATTTATTTCTAGGAGATAGAGAGACAGCGTGAGCAGGGGAGGGTCAGAGAGAGAGGGAGTCACAGACTGAAACAGGCTCCAGACCCTGAGCTGGCAGTCAGCACAGAGCCTGACGCGGGGCTCGAACCCACGAACCGCGAGATCATGACCTAAGCGAAAGTCGGACGCTTAACCGACTAAGCCACCCAGGCGCCCCTCTCCCCAGCTAATCTTAATGTCCTTCACCTGGGGAAGAGGAGCATATAAGGAGATTCGATATCTGTCCTTGGATATTGGTTAGCTGTCTTGTAGTGGGCAGATGTGACAGAGGTCACAGGCTGTGTGTATGTGGACCGAGTATGGCCCATACAGTGTTACGACCCTTGCAAATTAGTTGCACCCTTTAAACAGCATACTTAATGTTGGAATCTTGATCATGGATTTTTTGGAGGGGGTGGGGAAGGACGCTGTATACCACACGCAGGTGTACCGTGAGGCTGAGCGTGAGCTTTCCAGTCAGTTCATCACGGTCTTGACGCTCCCTAAACATCCCTCTGGGCAGGGTGGTGTTTAACATTTGCCACCTTAGGGGGCGCCCAGGGGGCTCGGTCGGTTGAGTGTTGGACTCTTGGTTTTGGCTCAGGTCATGATCTCACAGTTGGTGAATTCAAGCCCCGAGTCAGGCTGTGCGCTGACAGTGTGGAGCCTGCTGGGGATCCTCTCTCTTTCTCCCTCCCTCTTTCTCTGCCCCTCCCTTCCTCCCTTCCTCCCTTACTCTCTCTCTCTCTCAAAATAAACAACCATTTAAAAAAACCCAAAAACATTTGCCACTTTACACATTTGCATTTTCACGCCTGCCCATCCTGTCCGTTCTCCCGTGAGGAGGAGTCTGCCCCTGCCTCGCCCCCGGCCTCCGGGACCTTGCCTGCCATTCCTTCGCTTAGAGGAGCATCACTCCTGTTGCTGCCTTCACCCCCACGTGGGTGCGTTCTCCCTGTGTGTCTGTCTCCGCCCACGCTTCCCTCTTCTTTAAGCACCCCGGTCCTGCATTAGCGCCCACGCTGACCACCGCATCCTCGCTTCACTGTGTGAAGACCCTGTCCCCAAATCAGGTCACCTGCTGAGATACTGGGAGTGAAGACCCACCCCAGGGGTCTTGGTAGGCGTTTGAATTTTTCCCGCCTGCTTGTCCCTCCCGAGGGGAGAGAGACATCAGCAGAAGTGTAGTTTGGAGGCAGACAATTTAGGTTCTATAAGATAAGGGAGATCGTTTTTCTATTTCCCATTGCACGGGTGTGTGAAGATCTTTGAGGGTGTCGTGACAGCCCCAAAAACACTTGAGCACAGCTTCAGTGGCCACTGGTCAGGGCTGTGTAGATCAGGACTCGGCAAACTTTTCTCTAAAGGTCCACATGGTAAATATTGTTGTCTTTCTGGATCATATGGTCTCTGTAGCAAGTACTGAACTCTGCCATTGCAGTGTGAAAAGAGCCTGAGACAAAGCTTAGAAAAGTGAGCATGCCCGTGTTCCAATAAAACTTCATTTATAAGCATAGGTAGTGCCAGTGGACAAGGAATGGCGACTTACTGTTTAATGGGTGGAGTTTCAGCCTGAGATGCTGGAACAGCTCTGCATATGGATAATGGTGCTGGGTGCACAGTAATGTGAGTGTAACTGATGCCACTGAACTGAAGGCTTAAAAATGGTTAACATGGTAAATTTTGTGTTAGGCATGATCTAGCACAATAAAAAAGTATTAAAAGAAAAAGACAAGAGGCAGGACTTGGCTCACTGGCCAGTAGAATTGGACTGAATGTAGGTGCCCTACACAGATGCATTGTTGACCGGTCCTGGCTTAGACTCTTGGAAGTGCTACCAATCCGCCAGTCACCGGAGCTCTGTGGGGATGGCCCTGGGGTCAGTGATCCGTTAATTGCCCCTTCTCGCTGTAAAAGGTCTGCTGTGAAGTTGTTTGACTTTCTGCCCCTTTTCTTCACTGGAGACTTTAAAAATTTTTTTAATTTAAATTCAATTTAGTTAACAGGGGCGCCTGGGTGGCTTAGTCGGTTGAGCGTCCGACTTTCGCTTAGGTCATGATCTCGCGGTTCGTGGGTTCGGGCCCCGCGTCGGGCTCTGTGCTGACTGCCAGCTCGGAGCCTGGAGCTTGTTTCAGTCTGTGACTCCCTCTCTCTCTGACCCTCCCCTGCTGACGCTGTCTCTTTCTCTCTCTCTCCTAGAAATAAATAAAAACATTAAAAAAATTTTTTTTAATTTGGGTTCGGGCCCCGCGTCGGGCTCTGTGCTGACTGCCAGCTCGGAGCCTGGAGCTTGTTTCAGTCTGTGACTCCCTCTCTCTCTGACCCTCCCCTGCTGACGCTGTCTCTTTCTCTCTCTCTCCTAGAAATAAATAAAAACATTAAAAAAATTTTTTTTTAATTCAACTTAGTTAACAATACAGGTTTCAAGAGTAGAACCCAGTGATTCATCACTTACATAGGACACCCAGTGCTCATCCCAACAAGTGCCCTCCTTAATGCCCGTCTCCCATCTAGCCTGTCCCCCGCCCCCCACCTCCCCTCCAGCAACCCTCAGTTCATTCTCTGTGTTTAAGAGTCTCTTATGGTTTGCCTCCTTCTCTGTTTTTATCTTACTTTTCCTTCCTTTCCCCTATGTTTACCTATTGTGTTCCTTAAATTCCACATATGAGTGAAATCATAAGATATTTTTCCTTCTCTACCTGACAGTTTTACTTAGCATAATACATTCTAGTTCCATCAAGGTTGTTGCAAATGGCAAGATTTCATTCTTTTTGATTGCCAAGATTTCATTCTTTTTGTATATATATACCACACCTTTATCTATTCATCACTTAATGGACATCTGGGCTCTTTCCATACTTTGGCTGTTGTTGATAATGCTGCTATAAACATTGGGGTGCGTGTGCCCCTTCGAATCAGCACTCCTGTATCCTTTGGATAAATTCCTAGTAGTGCTATTGCTGGGTCATAGGGTAGTTCTATTTTTAAGTTTTTTGAGGAACCTCCATGCAGTTACCCAGAGTGGCTGCCCCAGTTTGCACTCCCACCAGCAGTGCAAGAAGGTTCCCTTTCCTCTGCATCCTCGCCAACATCTATTGTTACCTGGGTTGTTAATGTTAGCCATTCTGACAGGTGTGAGGTGGTATCTCATTGTGATTTTGATCTGTTTCCCTGATAATGAGTGATGTTGAGCATCTTTTCATGCGTCTGTCAGCCATCTGGATGTCTTCTTTGGAAAAGCGTCTCTTCCTGTCTTCTGCCCATTTCTTCACTGGGTTTTTTGGCTTTCGGGTATTGAGTTTGCTAAGTTCTTTATAGATTTTGGATAGTAACCCTTTATCCAACATGTCTTTTGCAAATATCTTCTCCCATTGCATCAGGTGCCCTTCACTGGAGACTTTAAGTATACATCTGTAACCTCTGCTCTTACCTTGGTGAACATACTGTATACGTACCCTAGTGTGAACGTCCACTCTTCCCATTTTTTTGAGGTCATATGTGGAGATACCGGGCATGTGTCTCTGCTTCTGAGGTGGGTCATGGAGGCTCGTATTCCAGAATAAATGCTGAAATATTCTTGGTTTTCTTCTTCTTCTTCTTTTTTTTAACAGCACTTATTTGGGGTCAAACAATTTCTTCCCCAGAATTCGTTTTTGAAATGGCTGAGCACACATATTTGCAGTCATGTCATTCTGAAGGAACTCTGTGGAAATGCCTTTTTTATTCTATGTGGATTTAATGAGGGAAACTTAAATATGGTACGTATGTTCATAATATAACTTGCTTTAGCTTTTAGCGAGTTTATCTGTGAATATGCTTATGTGTGCTGGAGGATGTGAGAGAAGCAGGAATGACCTCATCTGAGTACTAATGGGTCTGACATCGAAGAGGTTCAAGAATCAACGTGGGTGTGTCCCCCAAATTTTCTCTGCGGCTTTCCTCAGGCTAGCGACTTCCTACAGTGAGCCTGTGGGGACCTACTGAGTGAGGACATCTGTCATAATTTAAGTCCCAATATTTATATGTATTCTAATGATCTATTTCTTTTAAAAAACTACTGCACATGTATTTACATTTGGAGTAGCCATTTCCGTGTGTATGTGTGTGTGTGTGTGTATGCGTGTGTACATTTATTTACTTATTTTTATTTCATAAAATGTAAACCCTCAGCCAGCAATATGTTGGTGTTTCTAAATATATTTGTAGTTTGTAATGTCGCATCATGAAAATGGGTTTTAAAATTCTCAAATGAAGGCTCTAGGGCATCTTTAAAAGTGGTATTGATATTTTTCATTTCTGATAATAAAAACAAGGTCTGATTATTATATGAAATTTTGGAAATTCGGAAAAGCTTGAAGCAGAAAATAAAAATGGCCAGTAATCTCAACCCATGTGGCCCTATGGCTACCATGTTGCTGTTTCCTCCATAGGAGTGCGTATGTGGCTGTACATAGTTTTCTAGAACATATCTGTAGTCAGAGAATTTTTTTTTTCTCTTAATCTCCTATATTGAGATTGTGGCTTTGAAGTGCAAAGTAGGTTTATTATCAATGCCTCCTTAACGCTGTATCCATTATTTACATCAATGTGTCTCTTTTGCAGTCTAGAGTGCCGGTGTATGTGTCACACTCTCCTGCCGGGACTTCTGTGCAAAATATTTTACACTGGAGCCAGGTAGGCATTCTGGAGGGGTGCTGGGGTTTGTATGAAATCAGCCTTTGAGGGACCTGTGCCTTCCCTGAAGGACTTGTCTGTGAGCCCTTTCCTTCCGGTCCCACACCAAGCCGGTCGCTTACAAATCTGACCTGCTTTCCTTCCCCTGAGTCCCGGGTTCCTGTGACTGTGTCATTGTACCCTGTGTGTGCTCACCAAACAGCTGTTGGGCTTGACTTTTTTTCTCTCCCCTCCGGCCCCACCCTGTCAGTTTCTCACTGTGTCCTAGATTTATTTTATTTCTGTGATGCTTCATCAAGCCAAGTTTTCCAGCAGCTTTGAGATGGAAGCTAATGTCAGGATTAACCCATGAACACAATGGGATTGAAAACACCAGTGGATAAACCAGAGCTAAAAGTCAGGGGCATAAATGGGAGCCACTCACTTTTAAAATGCAGCTTTCATTGACTTAACATGTACCACACAAGTGATGCATGCTCAGTCTAGAAAATTTGGGAATTATGACTGTAGGAAAAGGATAACAAAGATTCTCTTAGGAGAAAAAAACCGAACTGTGCAGTCGTCCACGGAGATAGAAAATGTGTGCCCAGGGGCGCCTGGGTGGTTCAGTCGTTTGGGCGTCCGACTTTCGCTCAGGTCATGATCTCGCGGTTCATGGGTTCGAGCCCCGCGTCGGGCTCTGTGCTGACAGCTCATAGCCTGGAGCCTGTTTCAGATTCTGTGTTTCCCTCTCTCTCTGACCCTCCCCTGTTCACACTGTCTCTCTCTCTCTCTCCTAGAAATAAATAAAACATTAAAAAAAGAAAAGATAATGTGTACCCAGAGATAGGAAATGTCTCTGCCTCCTACTCTGTACCTCTTACTGCAAATCATTCCAGAAGGAAGTGGTTAAGGATGCAGATAGAAATAAAAGTTGTAGAAATAGATTAATTAAATTAGTTAATTATGTGAGTTCATTTATTTTCTTTCTACTTACTCTTCTATACTCCCCCCGCCACCCACCCACCTAACAATATAACAGGGGCTTATTTCTACCTCAGGACATTTCTGTAGAAATTTCCTTCCTAACTTCTTTTTAAACATGAAACAACTCACCATTTAAGCTGCAGACCAGGATGCCACCGGTGTCTTGGACAGCAGTTGCCAAGCACTGGGCAGTCACTGCCTGCACCAGAATCACATGAGCGGCCTTTAAAATTACACCTTTTAATAAAATATTATTTTAAAAAAGTGAGAGGAGTTGGGTTCATAGTAGAGCTGTGGGAGGGCTAAAATCTGGCTTCTAGAATCTTTTTCTTTTAAATGTTTTATTTATTTATTTTTGAGAGAGAGACAGAGCACAAGCAGGGAGGGACAGAAAGAGAGGGAGAGATTCAGAATCCAAAGCAGGCTCAGGCTCGGAGCTGTTAGCTCAGAGCCCGACGCAGGGCTTGAACCCACGGAACGTGAAATCATGACCTGAGCCACAGTTGGACACCCAACAGACTGAGCCTCCAGGCACCCCTACAATCCAGCTTCTAAAAGTGAAGATTTCTGTGTCTCATCCCTAGACCCATCTGCTTTAGAGAAGCTGTAGTTTTACCACCTTCAAACCGCTGTATTGAGGTGTAAGTGGGACCCTGATATCTGGAGTGTGCAGTTCAGTCTGTTCCGACACAGGCGCATGCCTGTGATACCATCACTGCGGTCAGGAGAGCGAGTGTATCTGTCAGCCTCGAGGTTTCCTCATGCCCCCTTTTAACACCCTCCAGGCCACCCTTCCCCACCCGCCGCCCTCCCCCCCCCATCCGCAAGCAATGACTGGTCTCCTTTTGGTCACTGTAAGTTAGTTTGCATTTTCTAGACCTCAGTAGGAGTTTGAGGGTACCCTTAAAGGTACTTCCACAATCGGAAGTGGACTTTTGTTTAAATAATTAGCATTCAGATCATAGCAGTTCTACAACCCGGTTCTTTGTTGGGCTTTTAAATTAGGTTACACGTCGGATTCTCTTTATAAACCCGGCAAGTTTCAGAGACCTACCCTTCCCCACCCAGAGGAGACTCCTATTTCCAATTCCACTCCCTTGCCATCCAGCGGGTGCCCACAGCCTAGCCGAGGAAGGCCGGTCCCAATACATGTTCACGGTGTTGCTCAGAACTACCCAGGGCATGCTAAAAAATACAGAGTCTGGGGCCCACCCAAGCCTTGCTGAGAATCGGAATTCCTGGCATGTCCCTGCATTCAAATAAGGACCTCACGTGATTTGATGTTTTCTCTTGTACGAAACCTACTGCTTAAAAAAAAACAACAGAAAGTATACCTTAGGTAGGCTCTTTAGAACATCGTGGGAGTTCTATTGTTAGTTTCCTGAGGAACCTCCACACTGTTTTCCAGAGGGGCTGTACCAGTTTACATTCCCACCAACAGTATAGGAGGGTGCCCGTTTCTCCACATCCTCGCCAGCATCTAGAGTTCTCTGCTTTGCTCATTTTAGCCACTCTGACTGGCGTGAGGTGGTATCTCAGTGTGGTTTTGATTTGTATTTCCCTGATGAGGAGGGATGCTGAGCATCGTTTCATGTGTCTGTTGGCCATCTGGATGTCCTCTTTGGAGAAGTGTCTGTTCATATCTTCTGCTCAACCGACTGAGCCACCCAGGCCCCTCTGATGCCATTTTGTTTGAAATTACAGTTTGGAAATAAAGAGTAAACCTGGGGATGGTGTAAAATGGACTTCTGAGGATGCAGTTAACTCCAGCAGCCTGGGAGCTTTCTCAAACTTCCATGTCACATAACTTTTTCCCCCCAAATTATCTTCTTTTTTAGGTGATTAAATCCCAGAAGTTTCAAGCCTTTGACTGGGGAAGCAGGGCCAAGAACTATTTCCATTACAATCAGGTAAAGGCTTCAGAAGTGTTTGGAATTAAAGGGTCGGGGCTTCCGGTCCTTTTCCCCCAGCTCTGTCACCGTCACACATCCATCACAGTGACCAGGAACACACACTTCAGAGTCAGACTAGCCTCTGTCTGTCACTTGGTAGCTGGAGGGCTTTGGCCAAATTACATTGCACAAGATAGACAAAGCAATCGACCAGTGTTTTGAGTGCTGCGTGCACTACAGCCTGAGGCACTTCGCCCGTGTTTATCTTGTTCCCTTGTTTCCTCCAATATCCGTGTGAGGGGCGTGCTGGCCTACAGAGTCCCCGGGGCGTATGTTACATACACAAGAGGTAGGACCCCAAAGCCAGTGCCCAAGCACCTGCTTTCCAGCGCTTTTCACATCTACTACCCTGGAGGCCAGCGCCTTCCTTGAGGGGACTTGACACTCGTTGGGGTGCCGGGCGCGGGGTGACAGCGGGACAGCCTCAGGCACATAGTTAAGATCCTGTCACTACGGGTCAGGTTTCTCCGTTTTCTGGTCATAGTAACTTGCAGAGCGAACGGAGAGCAATTTTCACTCTGTGATCCTTCACCGTCCCACAGGATTTAATGACGATTACGTTGACTGGGTCTTTCGTAAATGGAAACAACAGCAATGCTTCCTGTTGCTTTTGTTCTTAGACCTCGCCTCCCCTTTACAACGTGAGAAACATGCCCGTGCCCACCACCGTGTGGAGCGGCGGCCGGGACTCGCTGGCGGACGTCAATGACGTCTCCATGCTGCTGCCCCAGATCACCAACGTGCTGTACAGCAAGTTCTTCCCCGAGTGGGAGCACTTGGACTTCCTCTGGGGCTTGGACGCCCCCTGGCGGCTCTATGACGACATGGTGAATCTGATGCGGAAGTACCCGTGAGTGCGCGCCGGCCCAAGTCACCGTCACCGTCACCGGTGAGCGGTCAGGTTCAAACGCGTTTGCTCAGTTTCTCTAGAATAGTCGTCTGTCTTTCCCAGGCTTTTTGTATTTTTGTATGCGATCAGATTATGCCATTGAAGGTGTTCAGGGCCAATCATGGTGTATTTTTTTGCCTTTTAAAATTTTTTTTGCTTTTTTTTGTCCAATCATAGCGTATTTGAGGCTCGTGTCTCTAACCTACCGCAGCCTCTTGAAGACTTTTCAAAATCTCACTGACTCATGAAAGATCCTAATCATTCTGTATAGCCTTACAATTTGAAATATACACATACTGCCTTTTGTACCTCCACACAGGACACACTGTGTGTGTCGGCGTTTTGAAGCTGTGTGTTTTGTTGGCAGATAAGCTGGTACTGATTTGAAAGAGCTCAGTGTGTGAACTATCCGGTTCTCATCTCTTTGCCTTAAAGGGCTCTTCAGCCCAGTGGCCTTGTGGTCATTAGGGAGCCGAGTGCCACGTTCTCCTCTCCTCATGTATCAGGTGCAGAGTCAAACCCACTGACGCCCTGAGTGTGACTCACTGACGCTGGGTGTGAAGATTCTATGGTGAATGTTATCAAGCCTAACCACGTTTAAATTGCTCAGACCAAGCAGCAGCGTTTGCTGGGGTCTTCAGAAAATAAATGACACTGATTAAAAAAAGAAAAACCCCTGTATTTTAAATAGCTTGAAGACTCATACCTGCGACCGTCTGTCTTCGTATGAGTAATTGTGTGGCAGGTGATAAATCCACTCGTTTGAGAAGAAGAGCGCTGTGGAGAGGCAGTGCCACTCTTTTCTGTGAAATTACTGTATTCTCTCGGCTGCTGCCGCACCAGTGCTGATAACCAGGACGCAGAAGCCCAGGGGCTGCCTGGGAGGGGCGTCCTAACTCATGTGAGCGTGAATGTTCTGAGATCAGAGCTCAGGGAGTCTCTTTGTTTTCTGGTTTTCTGTGTGTCCATAGTTTCAATTCTCCTGATTTGCGCACCGGGTTCCTAATTTGCGCACAGCGCTGCCCCCTTGCAAAACTGACAGATGGACAGAGTGACAATTGGCGTGTTTTTCTGACACAGCTATTTCAGCCACAGTAATAAAGGATACTTGGTGTTCACTGATAGATGCAGGCAGCATCCTACTTAAAAAGTCTTGAACGTTTCAATAAAACTGAATAGCCTCATTGGCTGAGGGATTGTGTATGTGTATGTAGGTTTTTTCCTTTACTTAATGGCTGTTCTGTACTTCCCTTTCTCCTTTGGAGGGAAATACAGGTTACGCTTTTCTTTCTCATCTTCTCCCCTCCTCTTTACTCCTTGTAAGCTTCACTGATCCTGCCCGTGAACTTTGATCCCTCACCAGGGTGAGGGTGAGGAGGGAGTGGTCTCAAACCTACGGGAGGTCGAGGTCGGGGCATAGTTTGAAAACGCAGGCTCTCAACCTGATCCCACAGGGCCCATTGAGTGAATCTGGATGGGGACCAAGCAGGGACCTGGGGGCCGGCTGTCACAGGTTCAAGGACTGTCTGTCCAACGCCCTCCTCCAGCAAATGAAGCAGTTGAAGCCGGCAGAGATGAGTCATGCTATAGGGTCCCTAAAACAGACTTATGCAGAGGGGTCTAAGGCGAGCTCTCCCACTACTCTGTGAGTTTGGGGGCAGAAGAGCTATCTTACTTATTTCTGTGTACCCAGAATCTGACACAAACCCTGGAATATGGTGAGTCATTAAATCCATGTGGATGGACCATATGTGTGAAAAATGATACTTTGCCAGTCAGCCAAATGAATTTAGATGCACAAGCAACATCTGGGAGTGTCTACGGACTGGAGTGGAATCTGTTTTTTCATGGCACCCACAGAAAAGAGTCAGATTTGGGGCACCTGGGTGGCTTGGTCGAACGTCTGACCTCGGCTCAGGCCGTGAACTCATGGTTTGTGTGTTCAGGGACCCATGCCTGCTTGGGACTCTCTCCCTCTCTCTGCCCCTCCCCCACGATCTCTCTCTCTCTCTCAAAATAAGTGAACTTTAAAAAAGAAACGAAAAGAGGTTGTATTGGGTGCAAAGAATATACATACCCAAAGGATGTCACTCTGCTGGCTGGCTTTATGTCTCCCCCGCCCCCAAACCCCTTCTCTGTCGTTTCACCAAGGCACACTGGTTTGGCCAACCAGGTGCAAGATCCTTGGGTGGGGCTGGAAAGAAAGGGACAGAGAGTAGGTGTTTCTGTTTGTTGTTTTCTAGCGGGAGAGAGCTTCCCCTGAGCAAGAATGGCTTCGGTGCTACAGGGGACTTGGTGCCACCCTGGGGGCTCCAGTAAGGTCCCTTGAGAATGAGTCAGTACGGCTTCACACACCAGGCACTACAGATGAGCGGGGGTNTTCTCTTCCCCTCCTTTTCAGACTTTTCTCTGGGGACCTTTTGTGGGTGCGTGGGCCAGTCTAGAGGTGGAGATGTTGCATACCTGTTGCTGACACAGTCCTGTTACCTTGCACATTTGCCTTTGGTACTGGCCTCTTGTTCCTGACACTGCTGCATAGGCCCCTTGTCTGTATAACCCCGGCTCCATTAATGTTTCGCCACTGTTTTATTCTACTGGTGCATAGAACAGTCTTATTTTATCTTCGGCCGAGTGCAATGCAAGGCATGAGCTTGTGTCTTAAGATGTCTGTAACAAGTTGGTAGGGGTTCTGACTCTCCTTTTCAACCCGGTTTGATATATACATTCTTTTGAGAAGAACACAAGGATGTCCACAGATCTCTAGGGCAAGAAGACTAATTAATATTCTGCCAGTTGGGAACTCTATAATGCTGTGGTCACCCCGGGAAAGCCACCCCCAAATGAAGTTACAATGGAGAGCAAAGTCATTTTTCTCATTCGCCAGAAGAGGGCACTCTTGGCTTTGCTTCCAAACCTTTTCTTTCCGTGAGGCGGCTGTTTCTCCTGTCTCTTCCCCTGGGAAAGGGAGAGAATTTTGTTGATTCACGAGCCAGTTGGTAACTTGAGGACTGGTGAGATCAACCATATCTTGGGTCATTTCTATCCAGGATTATGACCAGTTCTTGCCTAATTCATAATATCTGAAAAATGTTCTCAAAGACTAGCTGTGCCCCAATGTGACATGAAGATAAAAATTTGCCCAGTGGGTAAAAGAGTGGTCAGAACTTCAGACGTGGAAGAGGAGGTGAGGAAGGCTTTAACCTAGACTTCATATGAATGAAGGACCACAATTTGGACTATTGACATTGTCTCCAAATAATGAAGGTTATTTTGTGTTTGTATTACAGGTGTTAATGTGTAAATGTAAACATTTTTAAAAATATACTGTTTGTAGCCTTTGTCATTTATTTTTTTTAATACAGGGAGATATATTCAAAATGTGACCTCCCTGAAAGGCAGTATTAGGTGGCAATAATTATTCTGATTTTTATTTTTATTTATTTAGTTTATTTATTTATTTGGAGAGTGACAAAGAGAGCATGAGTGGGGCAGGGGCAGAGAGAGAGGGAGAGAGAGAATCCCAAGCAGGCTCCAATCTGTCTGCACAGAGCCTGATGCAGGGCTAAAACTCATGAAACCATAAGATCATGGCCTGAGCTGAAACCAAGAGTGGGATGCTTAACCGATTGAGCCACCCGGGTGCCCCAATAATTATTCTGATTTTTAGAAAGCATGTCAGTAATTCATTCCAGGGTATTTATTGAGTATCACATCATGCTAGGTACAGATTTCAAATTCAATTCCTAATTAAGCAAGTAAAACTCTTTCTGCCAACTTGTTTTAGTAGCACTGAAAAGTACTTTGCATTTCACATTGTGCCTTCAATTTTTAAAAACCTTCTCCCAGGGCTTGATTCTTAGGGCAACCTCTTTGGCAAGTGAGGTAAGTATTTTCTCTGCTTTACAGGCAACGGTATGCCTTCTCATGGAGATGGTTTTATATGCTTTACGTATTTTAAAGGGCTTGGTGAGCATTCCAACAATCTCAGTAGAAGCACACACTTATGTGGACGGATAAAAACAAAACACAAAGTGTTTAAAAATAAATGTGTGGCAGCATTGGTATGAAATAGGGTGTCAGGGGGTCTCTTGGGGGAACCTAACACCTCCCACATTTTTCAGCAGCATCTTCTACTGTTTTGGGGTGGGTAAGTAATGTTCTCTGAGGCTTCCATAAACTTCCCTAGAAATATAACTTCACTGCCTCATTCCAACACCAAAGTCCTGTAGGACGACTGTGAAACTGACCCAGGTTTCTGCTCTCACTTTGGCTGGGATTTTTCTCTTCAACCCTAACTAGTCCTGACTTTTCTGAGAAGAAGCCTTTGTTTTTTGAAAATATTTTTTAACGCTTATTCATTTTTGAGAGAGAGAGAGACAGAGTGTGAGAGAGAGAGGCAGAGAGAGAGACACACACAGAATCCGAAGCAGGCTCCGAGACCTGCTTCAGCTCAGAGACCGACACGGGGCTCAAAACCCCAAACTATGAGATCATGACCTGAGCCAAAGTCGGATGCTTAAACGACTGAGCCACCCAGGCACCCCAAGCCTTCATTTTTACAGTGAGTAGATTACATTTTAATTTTTGACATTACCCTACAGTCCCTGAGTCTTACAGGTTATGGCTGTTGTAACACACTTCTTATCTCTGATATCCGGCAATATTTGGTTTGGATAGCTAGATCAAAGAACATCTTACCTAATTTTGGAAAGACAAAAAAATCCTAAAGGTCATATAGAAAAAGAGATGATGTCATTGGTAATGAATTTTGCCAACTGTGTGTTCTGTTTGTGGGGAGTGGGGGCAGTATCCGGAGTCTTCTGGTGAGCAGTACTGAATAACTTCGAGATTGTGCTTAAATATGCACAGACTTGATTGTTGCAGTCTGTCTGGTAAAAGTGATTCGATCTCCGGGGTAGCTGGAGAAGAAAGGAATCCTGTCCTCTAACTCAGTCAAAAAGATGGTGCCAAGATAAAAACGATACACAGGAACTCAAAATCAGCTGGAGAAACACAAGAAATTGTACAGCCAAAGTCTTTCTACCACCAGAAATCAGTAAAAGCTATCCCAGCACATAAGTAACCTTAAACCACACCAACCAGTGCTCTAGGGAAAAAATGTGTCTACTTTTAAGTCTCGGTTTAGAGCTTTAAGAATGAGCATTGAATCCACAAATACCGCCTTGAGCACTCAGTATATATAGTATAATGCTTGGCCCTGTGGGAAAAATCCTAAACGATGGAATTGGTGCCCTAGAAAGATCTATCAAGCTGTTCAGTATGTTTTTTGTAAATGAAGTGTTCAAAGGCACACATGCCAGCGTAAGGAATGATGCCGCCTTAGTCCAAACTAAACAGTGTTTGATTCTATGTGGGTCCGTTAGGCAAGGCTGATTTTGGTCGCCCATAATGTGGTGCTAACTTTTTTTCAGCACCCTCCGTATGACATCGAGTGAACAGTGATGAGATTTTAACAGACCAGACTCCTTTTCCCAAGATGGTCGGATTTGTATATGGGATGCAAACTTCTGTCCTGGGCAGCTGATGCGCCGGAAAGGCAGAGAAGCCAGCGGCTAGTTTTCAAAGTGCTGTGAGCAAGAGGGGGAGAGGAGAGCCTGGGCCAGGCAGGGGGAGACTGGGGCCTCGCACAGGGCTTTACACAACCAGCCCTTGGAGACTATTCTAACAGGCTTAGTGACAGAGGATAGAAGAACCCAAGAAGCCTAAGAATGGGTAGGTTGGGGCTGGCGGCTCAAAGGAGGCAGTCCGGATGGCAACCTGATAGCTAAGTCCAAATTAAAGTAGCCAAGTCCAATCTGTCCATGCCACCACTTCAAAAAAGCCCACGAGAGCATCCAAAGCATCCAAGCATGATGGCCAAAATCACAAACAGAGGACAGCGTGTGCTGAATGGTAGTTTGAAGGTTGACTTAATTTCTTCCAAGGGCAAATCTGAGCGATACTTTACCTCTGAGCACAATTCGTTCATAAGTCTGACAGAGTCAGCTCTGATGGTAGCTTTGGAGCACTGAGGGGCCCCAGAGGGAAGGAGACCAAGCCCTTCCTCTTTTCTCTGAGTTGCTGCTTGAGCCATACAGAGTTCAAGGGCAGGCCATGTCTACCAGGAATGGGAACGAAGGAGGTTCCTAGGTCACCCTGAAGGTGAATTAGAAATAGCTTTGGAGGAGTGGAAGCTTGAAGAGAAGCCTAGAACCCACAGGTTGTTTATGTGCACGAAACTCACCAGCAGGGGCCAAGGGCTTGCACTGTACCCGTCCCTGCTACCCTCTGGCCCTCCAACCAGTTAGAGAATCCACCTTCTTTCCTTGTGTGCACTGGCGGTCAAGAAGCTCAGAGCTGTTTCTGAACCTTTGTCTCGTCAACACACAAGCAGAATATCACAATATTCTTGTAGCATACAGAAGTTTTGAAGAAAAAAAGGCTGTGCGGTGCCTCGGTGGCTAAGTCGGTTGAGTGGCCGACTCTTGATTTCAGCTCAGGTCACTATCTCATGGTTCCTGAGTTCGAGCCCCATGTCAGGCTCTGTGCTCACTGTGCGAAGCCTGCTTTGGATTTCTCTCTCCCTCTTTCTGGCCCTTCCCCACTGGCGCGCTCTCTCAAAAATAAATAAGTGTTAAACAAAAATAATAAAGAAAGGGTGCATGCCCTCCTACACTGTTGGTGGGAATGTAAACTGGTACAGCCCCTCTGGAAAACAGTGTGGAGGTTCCTCAGGAAACTAACAATAGAACTCCCGTATGACCCAGCAATAGCACTGCTAGGAATTTACCCAAGGGATACAGAAATGCTGATGCATAGGAGCACATGTACCCCAATGTTCATAGCAGCACTCTCCACAATAGCTAAAACATGGAAAGAGCCTAAGTGTCCATCAACAGATGAATGGATCAAGAAGATGTGGTTTATCTATACCATGGAATACTACATGGCAATGAGAAACAATGAAATCTGGCCATGTGTAGCAACATGGATGGACCTTGAGGGTGTTATGCTGAGCGAAATAAGTCAGGCAGAGAAGGACAAATATCATATGTTTGCACGTATAGGAGGATTAGGAGGAACTTGACGGAGGAACAAGGGGGAGAAGAAGGGCGGAAATGGTGGGGGAAAGGGAGAGAAGCAAACCATGAGAGACTTTTGAATGCTGACAAAAACTGAGGACTGATGGATGTGGGGGGAGGGGAGGATGGGCATGGAGGAGGACACTTGTGGGGATGAGCACTGAGTGTTATGTGGAAACTAATTTGACAATAAACTATTAAAAAAAAAAAAAGAAAGAAAGGGTGCATGCGGTATGGCTGGATGCCGCAGAGAACGGGCGCCGAGGGAATATGTACATTCCGTCCGCGAAAGTGCAGGGACACACACCACTTCGGAGGTTGTGAATTATGAGTTAGCGCATTAGAGGGTGTGTGCATGACATCCGGTACATGATTAGGTGTTAACATATATATTATGAATTGGCTTCTTGTGCATCACACGTACACATCCTATATATTGCTGCACCTCTGGGTCCATATATTGGTCTGTGTTTCTGTTGTGCCGATTCTCTCCTCATTTATGTCTTTCCATCTCTTATTTCCCTTTATGTGATTTTATTTGAACTTAATTGTAAACTTCCTCAGTTCCTCTTTAGGTAAAGCATGGAGTACAGATTTAAAATATCACGCGTCTTACTTTGTATGTTGGCCATGTGCCGCGCACTCCGTTCTTGCTTCTGTCAGGCCTCGATGGTAACAGTGATGCTGCTTCCTGGCTGGGTGGGGAGCCCAGGCCTTCCAAGGACTGGGTGAAATCACTTCAAGTGAAACACTTAGCTAATGCCTGGCAGACATTATATTATTGTTGTTTCCCATTTTAATGCTTGAAATAACCTCATGAGATGGCTACTATTATTTTCCTTTGGGGGAGGTGAGGTGGGGTGGGGGTGGGAATGGGNAAGAAAAAATGTAAAGCCTGGGGAGGGAGGCGCTGTCCCCAACCTCACAGACACTAGAAGAGGCAAAGCTGGCATTAGTTAGGACTGGTCCCGCCTTTAGAGTGTTGGTCCCAAACTTCTGTCCTCTAGGGGTCTCTTGTGTCGCGTGCCGGCCACCCCGGGCAAGGCGGCGGTGGTCTCCTAAAGCAGCTGCCGGGTCCCGGGTGGCCCCAGAGCTCTCCCGGTGCCGATACTCTCCGGCTCCGACCCCGGCCTGCCCACCCGGTGGCCCGC
>NW_027527933.1:1195255-1195895 GCF_008692635.1 Crocuta crocuta
TGGGAGGGTGTGGCTAGTTGGGGCATGGATCAGAAAACGCAAAGCTTTGGGGCGCTGGGGTGGCTCAGTGGGTTAAGTGTGTCTCTTGATTTCCGCTAAGGTCAGGATCTCCCACTTTGTGAGTTTGAGCCCCCCATGGGGCTCTACACTGGTGGTGCTGGAGCCTGCTTGGATTCTCTCTCTGCCTCTCCCTTGCTCNCTGGGCCCCCGGGATGGTCCGGGAGGCGCGAGTGGAGGACGAGCGGAGGGCTGGCCGCGAGGAGCCTGCGGAGAGGAGGGCAGGGCCGGCGCGGCCTCATCGGCTGCCTCCACAGCCTCCCGCGAAGCTTCGGTGCGCAACGTTCCTGCACAATGTGGGTGGGTCATGCTTTCCTACCTCCATCCCGCGGCGAGACCTGGTGGCTTTTTAGCGAGATCTGGGCACGCTCTGGGGGTTAAAACCCACTTCAACCATCCCCTTAAAAAAAATTGAAATCTAACAGCCGAGATCCCCCGCGCTGTCACCACCGCACCTCCCCGTCCGGGTCGCGGGTCTGGGCGCCGCGCGCGCCGCGGAGAAAAGACCCGCCGCCCGGGGGAGTCCGCGGTGGGGCGGTGGGTGGGGGGGTCGGGAGCTTGGGGCCCGCGGGCGCGGAGAGCC
>NW_027527933.1:1195904-1196437 GCF_008692635.1 Crocuta crocuta
GGAGAGCCTCTCTCCGAGGCTCTGGGACCGCGGAGGTTCTGGTCCCGCCCGCACCCGGGGCTCTGACTTCCTGCGCCGGTGGCCGCTGCGCGCGGTTCCCAGCGAAAGGTTACTTTGCAGCTTCGCAGCTGGTTAGATCGATAGCAGGTGTGCAGACGGAAAAGACCCGAAATACAGAAACTACGTCTTTTTAAAAAGTTTTTTTTTTTAAGATGCAATGATACTTGCCTCGTTATGAAAGCACGCGGACGCAATTCTATTTTAAAAAATACAAGTAATTCTGCACTGATTGCAGAGGCGCTCTTTATCGTGGTGACGGAAATATTCCTTTATCTCGTCTCCGGGTGATGATGATACAGAGGAATTAAGTTGTATGGTAAAAAAAAAAAAAATCGGAACATAAACGTGCATGCATGCGAAAAGTTACTCAGTAACACTGCACAGGACGCACATAAGGGGGCCAGGGTGCAGCCGGAGACGCGTGTTGGTGCCACTAAGCGCGGCTCCGCGGGGCTATTTATGTTCCAAGCCAC
>NW_027527933.1:1196555-1221431 GCF_008692635.1 Crocuta crocuta
GCGGGACCCGAGCCGTAGCAGCTGCAGGGCACGGCCTCGCCATGAGCGGCCACAACGCGTCCGAGTTCCAGGTCCTCTGTAGCCCCGGCCGGCTGTTCCTGCAGCCGCTGTGGGACAGCCTGCGGGCCCGGGAGGCGCTCCTGCAGTCGCCCTTCTTCCCGGCCGCCTTCTCCATCTGCACCTACCTGGGCTGCTGCCTGCCCTTCGTGCTGCTGGACGTGCTGTGCCCCTGGGCGCCCGCGCTGCGGCGCTACAAGATTCACCCGGACTTCGCGCCGTCGGCGCGGCAGCTGCTGCCCTGCCTGGCGCAGACCCTCTACCAGCACGCCGCGTTCGTCTTCCCCGTGACGCTGCTGCACTGGGCGCGCGGCCCGGCCCCCATGCCCGCCGAAGCGCCCGAGCTGCTGGAGCTGGTGCGCCACGCCGCCTGCTGCCTGCTGCTCTTCGACGCCGAGTTCTTCGCGTGGCACGTGCTGCACCACCGGGTGCCCTGGCTGTACCGCACGTTCCACAAGGTGCACCACCAGAACGCGGCGTCGTTCGCGCTGGCCACGCAGTACATGAGCGTCTGGGAGCTCTTTTCGCTGGGCTTCTTCCACCTGCTGAACGTCACGCTGCTCCAGTGCCACCCGCTCACCGCGCTGCTCTTCCACGTGCTCAACATCTGGCTGTCGGTGGAGGACCACTCGGGCTACGACTTCCCGTGGTCCACGCACCGACTCGTGCCCTTCGGCTGCTACGGCGGCGTGGAGCACCACGACCTGCACCACTCGCAGTTCAACTGCAACTTCGCCCCCTACTTCACGCACTGGGACAAGCTGCTGGGGACCTTCCGGCCGGCGCGTGCCAAGTGACGTGCTGCCCCCTCCCCCCGCCCCCCGCGGGCGCGGTGGCTGGGTGCCCCTCGAACCCGGGACCGCTGAGCACTTCACACTTGAATCAGGACAGACACACCTGAGCCTTTGTGTTGTTTTGGTTTTGTAAGTAATTTATTGCCTGATAGAGATTTGTGGGTCAAGTCTGATGTATTTTCACAGCCTGACAGAGTAATTTATATCGTTTTTGTGTATGGAGGACCGTACTCGGAGTCGAGTTCTAGCTCACTTCCGGAGCTTTGATTCCTGGATATGTTAGGCACTCGTCACAGACATATTTAAATCATCTCTAAAACGATTTGTTTGTAGGGCAAGGACTTTCATATTTCTGAAAGTGTCACAGAAATAGGCTACAAGAAGATATTTTTATGGAGACTATGAGCAATGAAGCATATCCCTGCTGGACAGTGATCACAAGTATTGTACTTTCCCCCTATTTTTTCATATAACTGTATATTTATATACAATGAAATGTTATTTGTGCCTTAAAAATGCAAAAAAAAAAAAAATCCAACCTGAATCAAACAAGTACTGGCTGCTGTTTGTTTTGTTTTGTTTTTTTGGCGTTTTGACGGATAGATACTGAAACTGGCAGAGGGAGCTGGACAGGGGTGTCCTTCAGAGTCTGCTTCAGCCTTAGAATGAGAGAAATCCCGTGGGAGGGTATTTTGGGGGGACTGTAGGAGAGACAGAGGCAGGAGAAGGGATCCGTTAGTCTGTCTTCCTCTAGCAACTTCACAGGGAGGAAAACCACTATTGTTCTGGGTGGTTTTCGGTTTTTCAGCTGATTTCTACATAACAAGCAAACCAAAGAATTACCTTCTAAAGTTTTAGAGAGATTAACTCTGCTCAACCATTTGATTCTTTGGACGAGAGTGGTGTTGCGCGATGTGCCTTGCTTTGCAAAACTGGCGAGTCAAGTGTGTGCATTAGAAGGGTGGAAAGACACAGAAAGAGATTCGGAGTAAGCCCTCCTCAGGGAGCCGTCTCGTGTAAAAGGCCAGCAAACACATAGCTTCTGGAATTGGGAGTTCTTGCGTACTCACTTTCCTTAAGACCCACATGCAGATTGCATATCCCTTTCTCAAAGAGAGGAAAAGTGAATTTGGCCCTCGGTCCCAGGTTCCTCATCTGTAAAGGGAGACCGTGTTCCAGATTGTTCTCTCAGATTACCGATGAATGTTCGTTACTGACCACACGACTCTTACCCATCACGTAACCCAAGGGCTGCTGCCTGATTGTTTGCATTTTATCTTTGGAACAGAGTTAAATAGGGTCACAGAAAACATCACTGCAATTTAGACAGGAAAGTCTAAAGAATGGCAACTTTGTATGTAGTTCCAGGTTCATTATGTAAGAACCAAGCTGTCTCGTTTAAAAGTGAAACATCCATCTGAAGCCCTGGTATCCACAGCCTGCAAAATGAGACCTGAGAAATAGGTGCAGGCTCTCCCAAGATGCAGTCAGAGGGCCGGGGTATTCTGCTGATTCTCCCCTCCCCCCGCAACCCCTCCCCCCCCCGCCCCCCATTCCCTCCCAGCAGGTGTGCTCTTCTGGTTTCTTCACCTAAATTATCGCCTCCTCTGTCCACAGAAGGTCCACGCCGAGTCTGAAAGATTATACTGATATATGAAAGTGGGGTTACACCCAAACTGCCTACATACCTTGGATTAGGACAGTGTATCACAGCTCAGAGAATTTTTTCAATGTCTCATGTCACCTTGCTGTATCAGGGGAAACTTGGGGAAGCTGTACCCTCGGAAACACTTTCTCTGAATTGATGTTTTAATGCTTTGGAAGGTGGAGTGGGGGAGCGGAGAGGATGGGCAGTTTTTCAGAGAGTTTGACAGCCTGATGATAACAATACTAGTGAAATAGTTCACATCTTAGTGCACTTTCTGTGTATTTCCCCACTCGCTCCTTACACTCTGCAGGAGGTAGGACAGTGGTTGCCAGTATTACCATGATGGTTCCAATCCTGTATCGGAGATGGAGCACTGGTACCTGTGCCGGGGAGGTGATTGGCTCCTGATTATAAAACGCTAGGAGTTAGAGCCAGTTCTCGAACTCCAGTCTTCTGAGGCTTGCGATGCTCTCTGCGGCTGCCAGGGACATATCAAGCCTGCCACACCACCAGATGGCCCCTCTCAGCTATTCCTCCTCAGCCACCGCGCCTCAAGCAAAATTCCATCCCTGACCCATTACTTTGCTTGGATGTCCCAGGATTCAAAGCCAGGGAGAGTGGGCGATGCCAGTCTAAACAGGACCTGGGCCAAGGGTTCTGTTTTCTGTATTCCTCACTGTGTATCAGCAGCCAGACTGCCCTGGGGGGCTGGACTCTGGGACTCGCTAGCTGAGTGATGGTGGACAGATTGTTTGGCCTGTCTCTGCCTTGACATCCTCATCTGTGAAATGATGATCATCTCAGAGCCTGCCTCACGGGGGATTCTGTGTTACTGCGTGTGCAGGGTAGGGGGGCTGAAGGTCATGGACGGTTGGTTTGCTGCCGGGGATGTTTCACGATGTGAGCACTGAGATGGCCATGGAGGAGGGGACAGGGGCCTCCCATCCACAGGGAGACCAAATCAAGCAAGCCTAGGTTTTGATCCCGCCTTTCCATGGAAGTTAATTCTCTTGTCCTCCTTTCAAGGCTAGAGACTTGGAAAGAGAACTCTGTGTTTGTCTGCTCCTACTTCCTTACCTCTGAGTCATGTAGCCCCCACCTCTTCTGGAAGCATCCACACCCGGCTCCCTGCTCTCTTCCCAATGAGCCAATCTAGTGACTTCTTCCTCTTGGTTTTCCATCTGCCCAGCTTTTTTTTTCTTTTTCTTTTTCTTTTCAAGGGTATTTGTTTTTGCTAACCAGCCTTTTCTTAGAACGGTTTTAGTGAGGTTTCTCCAAACTGCTTTCCTTTCTAATTCTCTAGCTTCCTTCAGTGGATCCACACTTTCCTCAGCAGGGAGGCAAGTCTGTGGGTGTTGCTCCTCTTGTTAGAAAGTATCTATTCTGCCCAAGAGGAATGTTCTTTGCACCAGCATCTATGGCACTCTTATCTCATTCTGGCGCATGCACACAACATCTAATAAGTGCATGTGCATATATACACCCTGTGTGTATGCACACTATGTGTATGGCCATACACAGACTATAGGTCCGCACACTATTATATGTCCACAGGCATGCATTTGCACCCACACACCACACCCCATATACATGTGTGTGTGTATATGTACATGCACATATATATATTACATATGCACATTATATATACACAGTATAGGTATATGTTCCCTCCTCTCTCCACTCACAAAAATGCACATGCGAACACACACACACACACACACACACACACAAACTACACATGTTACCATTTCTGTCCTGCTTACCATTTATTTTTTCCCCTAGTACTATACTCCGCCTTGATAAATACTGGTTCGGTGTCATGTGAATCCCGGAAGAGGTAGACACAGCCTTGCCGTTAGCCCTGTCTTTCTTCCTCCATCCCATCATCCTCGCTAGTCCATCCCCGCTTCCTCACAAAGGTCATGCTCGCGACACCTGATCTCTGTTCTAGAACAGGTCACGGTCTGCTGAGAAAGACAGTCTGACCAGGAAATGCATCTAGTGTAATGCGGTCCGTGCTCCAGTGGGGGGAAAGTGGATCAGGCTGTCAGGAGAACCCAAGGAAAGGTGGGCTCACTTGAGCAACAGAAACCGTGAAGGATTTGTAGGCGTTCGGCAGGTGCAGGGCATACCTGTTAGCAGCGAGAGCCGTGCAGAGCAGAGGAGTGGAGGAACTTGGCGTGCCTGAAATGAGGAAGGAGGCACCGAGCACTGTGAGGACGAAGAAGGAACGTCCTCACACTCGACAAACCGCAGGACCTGTTGGCTCACCTGCCTCTGCGCAGGGGTTTTGAAAGACGATATGTAAACTTGCTTCGAAGTCAGTGTTAGGGCGTGCTGTTATTTGTTGGCTTATAATGGGTGCGTGGATGAGTGCACTGAACATGGACTTGGAAATGACGTTCTGAGACACCAGGTTGTATTCTCCAGGCGCCCTGTTCCGCAGGGTGAGGGGGGAGCTCCTTGGGTTTTTAGCAGAGGAGCAATGTGATCAGACCTAGCGAAGAAGGTAACTGGCGGCGGAGAACGGTGGTAGTGGTCCCACCTAGGGGGCCGCTTCAGGTTCTGTTGGCTTCCAATCCTGGCTCTCTGGCTTATGGTGAACTCCTTGAGCTTCAACAGGTTACTCCATCCAAGACTCAGTTTCCCCATCTGTAAGAAGAGGGTAGTGTCTGCCTTTGGAATATGGTGACCAGGGGCCCCTGGCTGGCTCAGTCGGTTAAGCATCCAGCGCTTGGTTTCGGCTCAGGTCATGATCCCACGGTTCGTGAGTTCGAGACCCGCATCAGGCTCTGTACTGACGGTGTGGAGCCTCTTGGGATTTTCTCCCTCCCTCCCTCTCTATACTCCTCCTCCATGCACTCTCTCTCTCTCTGTCAAAATAAATAAATAAATTTATAAAAAGAATTATGGTGAGCTGTATGGAGGATATTTAGAGAATTTAGCACTGTGCTTCCCATACAGCAAACACTCTCTGAGTAGGGGCTCTTTTGATACAAGTTGTTAGAAAAGCGTTAGGATTGCAGGCAAGATAGAATCAGCTTGGTCCCGAACAAGTGGAGATTAGGTGGAGAGGAAGAAATGAGTCTCTGTTTCGTTCATAAAAGCAACACAGTTCATGGAAAAATTTCAAATGCTAGAGAACAGTGTGAAGTGAAGAGCAATATCCGTCCCCACTCAATGAACTGATTCCCACTACAGATATAATGAATGTCAGCCATTTCCTGAGTACCAGACCAAAAAGCCAGTCATTCAGCGCTTCCCTCCTCTCTCTCTCCTTTTCGGCTAGGATTGCATTAAATGCATCCAAAGTTAAATAAACAGGGGCACCTGGGTGGCTCAGTCGGTCAAGTGTCCTACTTCAGCTCAGGTCATGATCTCTTTGTGGGTTTGAGCCCCGCGTTGGGCTCTGTGCTGAGGGCTCAGAGCCTGGAGCCTGCTTCGGATTCTGTGTCTCCTTCTCTCTCTGACCCTCCTCTGCTCACGCGGTCTCTGTCTCTCTCTCAAAAATAAATAAAACGTTAAAAAAAAAAAAGAAACAAAAAAGCAAGTTAATGTGAACAGAAATTTTTAGACAAAAGCCCAGGAATATTTCCTCCCTCTAAATATCTTTTGCTTATTTCCTGTTTCTGTCCTGTTAGATCACTACTTAAAACAAGAAGAGAAACTGACATTGTCTGTCCTCCCCAGCATCCATGAAAGCCATGCCTGATGGGGAGGCAGAAAGGGCAGGTCCACAGGCAAAGGTCACAGAGGCTGCTCCCTGCGGCTGGGAGTCTCCTCATCCTCATCCTCTCTCATGCCCACACCCCTTTTCCATTGTGGGGGAGATCACTCAAGTCCCTTTGAACATCGGTTTCCCTCTCTGTGAAATGGGTGGAGTTCAGGGCAAACGGGTCTCTTCCTACTAGGAAGATAGGGCGGGCTAGGATGCTGAGGTAGGAGTGAGCGCTGTGCATGCCGAGTTTGACACGGGGATCTTGGGTGTGTCAGGAAGGCACTGAGGTGCCAAGGCTCCCGTCCCCCTCCTCTCCGCCATGGTGATCCTGCCTCACAGATTCCCCTCCTCGGGCCACCCTTCCTTGCGTACATCCCCTCTGCATGCCCTGGTCCTAGCGTCCCTGCTGAGTCTCAGGAGGGTACGGGAGGGGAGGGTGTGTCAGAGATGAGGCAGTGGAGGCGGAGTTTGCAGAAGGAGCCACACAGAGGTGCGGGTCAGAAGCGTTGTGGATCCCAGATGCTCCAGGAGAGGGCTCTGCCTTCTCTCCACGCCCAGGACGCAGACCAGGCCAGAGCTGCAGCCGCATAAGTAGCGTTAGGCAGGACAGGGCTTTGGAGGAAGAAACACGGTGCAGGCTGCACGCTGGAAAAATGTCACCCCCTACGCAGCTCTTTTGAGTTCCCAGTTAAATGGACAAGAGGGGCTCATCTTGGCCATGGGTTTGCTCTGCCCGGCATCCAGCAGAGTGAGGGAAGACGGCTGGCGTGCTGACACTGTCGAGCTAGGAGGTTCCCCAAATGTTTCCCTATTTTAGGAATAAGGAAACTGAGGTTCAGAGATGGGAAGTGTTTTTTCCTGGGTCGCACAGCTGGGCTAGAACTGAAGATGTGGGCTCCCCCTGCCTCCCTGCGGATTCCTTCCCACCCTCTGGGCCTTCAGAGCCATTGCAGACAGCCTCTTGCCTGGTAGCAGAAATGTGGTTATTAAAACTTTTTTATTTTTTTATTTATTTTTTTAACATTTTAAAAAAATTTTTTAATGTTTATTCGAGGAGAGAGAGAGAGAGAGAGAGACAGCGTGAGCAGGGGAGGGTCAGAGAGAGAGGGAGTCACAGACTGAAACAGGCTCCAGGCTCTGAGCTGACAGTCAGCACAGAGCCCGACATGGGGCTCGAATCCACGAACCGCGAGATCATGACCTAAGCAAAAGTCGGACGCTTAACCGACTAAGCCACCCAGGCGCCCCTAAAATTTTTTTAAATTTAATTTTAATTTTTTAATTTTTATTTTTGAGGAGGAGGAGTGGAGAGCAGGAGCAGAGGAAGGGCAAAGAGAGAGGGAGACACAGAATCTAAAGGAAATCCAGGCTCTGAGCTGTCAGCACAGAGCCCCACATGGGGCTCGAACTCACAAACTGCCAGATCATGACCTGAGCCGAAGTCAGATGCTTAACCNCGTTATAAGACACTGCCTCAAAATTGTTGCAATCCACATTCTTTGTTAATCATTTGCGTAAACAAAAGCTAAACAGCTCTGCTGATTTTTAGCAACTCCAGTGAAGTATTTATTCTGCACTTGGTTTAGATCAATTCTGCCACATACTGTTGTGGGTAATTGATGTAAACTTTTATTGCATCCCTATGAACTCTGAAAATCTCTGTTTAGAGAGTGTTTAAGAAAGTATCCATAGGGTGCCTGGGTGGCTCAGTCGGTTGGGTGTCTGACTTCGGCTCAAGTCATGATCTCACGATTCGTGAGTTTGAGCCCCGCATCCAGCTCTGTGCTGACAGCTCAAAGCCTGGAGCCTGCTTCAGATTCTGTGTCTTCCTCTCTCTCTGACCCTCCCCTGATTGCAGTCTGTCTTTCTCTCAAAATTAAATAAGCATTAAAAAGAATTTTTTAAAAATAAGAAAGTATCCATATAACAGAATACAGTTAATTTGGCAATTAACAGGAATGGAATCATTTATACATGCAACAGCAAGGAAGAGTCTGAAAATAATTATGATAAGTAAGGGAAGCCAGACACCATAAAGCATGTACTCTATGGTTTGATTTATGTGAAATAGTATTTGTTAAATTCTGCTGATATAAACTCCAGGAAATGCAAGTGAGTCATGAATCCATTGTGACAGAAGGAGGATTACTAGTTGTTGAGGGGAAGAAGAGGGCCTCAAAGATGCAACATCAAAGGGGATGAGAAAGCTTTAGGGATGATGGGGATGTTCACTATCTTGATTGTAGTTCTGCTTTCATAGGTGTATACATATGTCAAAATGGATCGAATCGTGTAATTTAAACATGTTTAGTTGATTGTATATCAATTATACTGAAGAATGACAATGATGATAAACCATTTATGAATTTTAGCTTTGAAGCCAATTTGCCATGAAAATAATATGGTGGGGGACTTCATGATAACATCATAAGCACACACACACACACACACACACACACACACACAGAGTCTAAGATCTATCCTTTGCCCATCTGTACTCCTGACCTATCAGAAGGAAGAAGACCCATTTGAGAACCTACAAAATTCAGACTCCTTTCTCTGCGGCCCTCCTCTCCACCCCCACGTACACACAGACAGGGCAGGCTCCTGCAGCCATGTTGTACTGTATGATCCCGCTACTGTGGCTGCAGCTTTGTGGACCTGGGTTGGAGATCACCTTCATTTCCTGCTTGCCCAGAGCCTAAAGGTCGGTCAGAGGTGAAAGCTTAGGGCCTTTTCAAGTCCTTCTTGAACATACACAAGGTGTGGGCTTATGTATGATCTTTAGATTCCCAGGAATATTTTGGAACTTTTCAGAGTCTTGATTCCCCAAAGCATCTTTCTGTTCCTACCAAGTTTTTGCTTCGTTGATTGCCTGTTGAACTGCCGGCCATTGCCCTGAGCAGCTGTGACTGATACCTTCACCTGTAAATGTCATGGACAAATTCCACCCACTGGGTAGTTGGCTCAGCACTTGGTGAGCTCCAGATTCGACTTGATAAAGACAGGTATTTGGGGCCTATCCTCAAGGGATTCACAAGACTGGTCAAAACAAATAACCATGGTTCTCTGTGAGTCAAGTCCATTCTTCTTCTGGACTTGGACCTGGACAGATCCCTGGACCTGGATCTGTACTGGGAACATGGGCTGTTTCTTCAAGGCCACTGCTGAGGTCTGGAATAGGAGCTGAGACTAGAGTAAGTTAAAATGACGTAAACTCTCTGTTCTTACCAAGATTCAGCTATTTTTTTTCTTGGTTAAGCATTTTTCTGCTTCCTGCAAGCTTTTAGTTAGTTCCCAAAGTTCCAAAATAATAGTTTCTGATAGTTTTTCCCATGCCTTAAGGATGGATGGATACATTTTCATCGATGACATCCACTTTGTATGTTTTGAATTCCCCTCTGGCCCAGAATGGGGTCCATCTTGGCAGATGTTTTGTTTGTTCTCATATGAGTCAACTTGGGCTACTCTCACAAAATACCATAGACTTTGTGGTTTAAATGACCCACATTTATTTCTGGAGGCCAAGACATCCAAGATCAAGGGCCTGGCGGACTCAGATCCTGATGAGGGTCCCTTCTAGCTTGCAAATGGCCACTTTCTTAGGTCTCCACATGGTAGAGAGAGAAGAGACTCTAATCTCTCTTCCTCTTCTTACAGGGACATTAATCTCATCATGGGAGCCCCACTCTCATGACCTCACTGAAACCCAAGTAACTTGTAAAGGTCCTACCTCCAAATACCAACACTTTGGGAGTTAGGGCTTCCACATAAAAATCAGGGGCTGTGTTTGGAAGGGTGGCACACCAGCATTCAGTCTATATGTATTCTATTGGGTGGAGTGTTCTGTAATGGTCAATGACAGCAAGTTGATTAACGTGCCATCCAAGACCCCATCTCTTTATTTTCCTTCTACTTACTCTGTTAAACATTAAAAAGGGGTTTTGATATCTCTACTTATAATTGCAAGTGTGTCTGTTTCTTCTTTTAGTTCTACCAGTTTTTGCTTTGTGTATCTTGAATGCTGTTGCATGAGGTATAGAAATGTCTAGGATTGTTACACACTTCTAATTTACTGAGCACCCACTGAGCTGCGATCTCAGTTTGAGAGAAAAAGAAACCTCAAGTACAAAATGATGAGGAACCTTGCCCAAAGTTGTACACAGCAGGAGAAAAAAACCCCAAGCAGATAGAAGCCAAAGTCCTCAGTTTCCACTGGTGTGTTATTTTAGGTATGGAGGAGGGAGTCCAACTTTGGGTAAGGTCAGGGGAAGGGATCAAAAGGGTCCTTAAAAATTTGGCCTTTTGTTGCGGTTGAACTGTTCCAATCTGGGCACATCACACACATCTATTATCAGATGCAAAGACAACACACACTTCCTGGCAAAATAGAAGTACTTAAGGTTAGAGCCAACTTTTAAATTCCACATTTCTGTTTTTCTCTTCTGAGAAAACACATGTATGTGTGGCCTGAAAATGGTCTCTCTCTTCTTGTCCCTGGGTTGCACAAAAGCAGTCCCAAGATGGCTGATGAGAAAAAAAGGAAGCATCTTAAATAGATGTTAGTGAGTCCATAAAACCCACTGCTGAAGCAGCTCAGCGGCTTACTGTACTTTGCTAATAGACCTTCCCTCAAGTGCTTCCCCCAAGCCTGTTTGTTTCTTGCAGAATCACACAGAGGTACGGCGTTAACCTTTTAATCAAAAGCAGGGATATGAGTTTTGGCTTTTCACTTCCTGACTTTGCTACTTTGGGAAAGTGACTTAACTCATCTTTAAAATGGGTCTACTAATAGTGCCTAACACAAAAGGCTACTTTTTAAATATTTGAGTTCTAATTTATTATTATTTCTAATCATAATAACATATGTTATATATTATATATTAATAAATATAATATATTAATATATAATATATTTAATTTAATATAATTAAATAATATAATATATTATTATAATATATATTGTATTTATAATTTATTAATGTTACCATTCTTTATTATCCCCTTTTACTATTTTTTGAGTATTTGTTTTTCTTTTTTTCTATTCCTTTAAAAAAGATTTTTTAAAATTTTATTTAAATTTAACTTAATTATCATATGATGTAGTGATGGAGTACTATTCAGTGTAGGGTGGATTCAGGAGTAGAATTCAGTGATTTCTCAGTTACATATAATACCCAGTGCTCATCCCAACAAGTGCCCTCCTTAATGCCCATCCCCCATTTAGCCCATTCCCCCACTCAACACCTCTCTAACAACCTTTAGTATGTTCTCTGTATTTAAGAGTCTCTTATGATTTGCCCCTCTTTCTGTTTTTATCTTATCTTCTGTTTTTATCTTTATGTTTTTTCTTTCCTTAAGTTCATCTGTTGTGTTTCTTAAATTCCACATATGAGTGAAGTCATATTATATTTATCTTTCTCTGGCCGACAAATTTAGCTTAGCATAATACACTCTAGTTCCATCCACATTGTTGCAAATGACAAGATTTCATTCTTTTTNACCATTCATCAGTCGATTGACATTTGGGCTCTTTCCATATTTGCCTATTGTTGACAGCACTGCTATCAACAGTGGGGTGTATGTGCCCCTTGGAATCAGCACTCCTGTATCTTTTGGATAAATACCTAGTAGTACAATTGCTGGGTTGTAGAGTAGGTCTATTTTTAATTTTTTTAGGAACCTCCACACTGTCTTCCAATGTGGCTGCCCCAGTTTGCATTCCCACCAACATTGCAAAAGGGTTCCTCTTTCTCTGCATCCTCGCCAACACCTGTTGTTTCCTGAGTTGTTAATTTTAGCCATTCTGACCGGCGTGAGGTGGTATCTTATTGTGGTTTTGATTTGTATTTCCCTGATGATGAGAGATGTTAAGCATCTTTTCATGTGTCTGTTAGCCATCTGAATGTCTCTTTTGAAAGTGTCTGTTCATGTCTTTTGCCCATTTCTTCACTGGATTATTTGATAGTAATATTTAAAATGCTACTTCAATATGAGGTATTATTCTAATTATCCCTCTTTATAAATAAAGAAAGTCTGCTTCCTTCAGTGTCTGTTCATCAGTGTGAGTCAATACTGGTAATTGTCATATCTGAGTCCCTTCCATGGATCAGGCATTTTTATCTACAAGATCTTACATAGCCCTCATTTCACCCATCAACCTTGTAGGATCTTTTTCATTGCCACATTTTTACAGAGAAGGAGAGTGAAACTTTGAGGGGTTACATGACTTGCCCATAATTATGCCCAGAGTATATATGGAAATGAGGATACAAAGTTAATTTTAAGTATAGCCTCTTTCTTCCACACACCTCCCCCCACTCCATCCCTGAAACGATGGGGAGGCTCTCCTGAGCATGCCTTGCATAGCCATGCAGGATGCACATTGAACAACTCCAGCGAGTATCATTTTCAGAGGTGTCATTTGAATGGCGCCCCCTAGAGGTGTGCAGTGCACAATTGGAGACATGTACAAGGAAGGCCCGGAGTAGTTAATGGGTCTTGTTCAGAGAGCAGAGAAGATTTTGCTGCCACCACATCTTCAACCCTGTATTCCTTCTTGCAGTCGTTCTTGGAGGTAACTTTCTATGCTTTTTCAATTCTGAGTTAATGGCCTGAAGGGGCCTGATCACACTACATCTTACCATGTGGTGTGACTTTCTCAGGGTGATGGTGATGGACACGCCTGCGTTTGTAGTATTCTTTGGGTATTTACCTTCCATGTGTGCTGCCACCATCCAAAAAGTTGCTGTGAAAGAATTGCCTTGCCGGATTTGGCACCTGATGCCAGAACATGGGCCAAAGTGACCTATTTTCTTGGAGATCATCTTGGAAGATTTCCTTCAGGTACCTGTTTGTATTTAAGCCACTAAAAGTCTTAGAAGCAGACTTCTGTGGAATAAATTCTCTCATGTCTCATTTCTAGATAATGCAGCCTAGTGCTGCCCTAGGCCTTCACCTATGAGAAGTGCCTTTATTGTCTATGAGAGGAAACTTCTAGTTTCCTCTCCCATTTCCTCTCAAATGAAACACTTTCATTTGAGTGTGTTTCCTTTTTCTCCTACCCAACTTCCTAGATGCTTAGGTTTAAAGAGGTCTTTCCCTAGCAGCCAAGCTTTGATAATGCCATTTGCACACAAAGGAGGTAGTAGAAACACTAACTTTCAGCAGATCTGAGCAAGGTCTGTGGTGTGGGCTGGGCAGATGTCACGCTGTTTTTAATTACCTCAGTAATCATTACAAAAAGATTACTATACTTTCCTTACATGTATATAGGATTTTATGAAACGGTTTCACAGTCAAGAGCTTTGATCTGTACTATGACCTCGTGAAATTGGATGGATAGATAAATCTATGTCTTGCAACAGAGAAATCTGGAATATGAGGCTAGCGATGTCCAGCACCATGTACAAGTTCACAAAGCAAATAAGAATCTGGACCATGCTTGAGCTTTCCTTCCGAGGATTCCCGCAGCAATCACTGCATCAATTTGGAGGTCATGGAGGCTTAAATCCTTTGCTTTTTCTTTTTTAATGTTTTAATGTTCATTTATTTTTGAGAGAGAGAGGAGAGAGAGAGAGAGAGAAAGCACAGGTGGGGGAGGGCAGAGAGAGAGGGAGACACAGAATTCAAAGCTGAGCTGTCAGCACAGAGCCTGACAAGGAGCTTGAACCTGTGAACTGCAAGATCATGACCTGAGCCGAAGTCAGAAGTGCAACCAACTGAGCCACCCAGGTGCCCCATTCCTTTGCTTTTTTTCCATTCCTAAGTGAAAAGATTCACTATGACAATATGCAGAACATTCAAAACCTCCCCAAATTATCACAGTGATGTTAAGCTGAGTCCAGTGAGTATTCTAGAAGGATAAACCCATGTCTTTAAAAGCTGCCTCATCCAGAAATAGCCCTTGCTGTGATTCCCTATCTCCCCTACAAGAATCAACAGCAACATTAAGGGACAGAACTGCAACTGTTGTCTATTAAGAACTGTCTTTAACAAGAACTACCCCAAGACCACACAGGTATTTGCAACCTGATGTGAATCTGGGGCTCCCATGACCTACAAGAAGGTAGAGCAAACCCAGCACAGCCGATTGATCGTCACTCAGCCAGACTGATGCTCTGTTCATGCTCAGAGACTTGGAAATAACTTTATTCTCTCAGAAACCTGTGCTTCTCCCCCCAAGTGGTCCCCTCTCATAATTCCGTCTTAAAATGCGGTCTCCAGGGGGCACAAGTCTGTTGTGTCTAAATATGTATGTCAATAGACCCATATGCACTGAGGCACATCATTAACTGATGACAAAGAGACCCTTCTTGTTCTCTTTTGACATCTGTGTTCTTGTGAGCAACTGAACAAACTTGAATATTTGCCTTTCACTTCATGTGAAAGGCAAATATTATTTTTGAAATTAGATATGTCATTTTTAAAAATTTTTACCTAAACCCAAGTTAGTTAACATATAGTGTAATAATGGTTTCAGGAGTAGAATCCAGTGATTCCTCACTTATATATGACACCCAGTGCTCATCCCAACAAGTGTCCTCCTCGATGCCCATCACCTATTTAGCCCATCCCCCTGCCCAACACCCCTCCAGCAACCCTCAGTTTGTTCACTGTATTTAAGAGTTTCTTATTGTGTGCCTCCCTCTCCATTTTTATCTTATTTTTTCTTCCCCCATGTTCATCTTTTGTGTTTCTTAAATTCCACATATGAGTGAAATCATATGATATTTGTCTCTCTGACTAAATTATTTCGCTTAGCATAACACATTCTATTTCCATCCATATTGTTGCAAATGGCAAGATTTTGTTCTTTTTGATCACCGAGTAGCATTCCACTGTGTGTGTGTGTGTGTGTGTGTGTGTGTGTGTATCTTCTTTATCCATTTGTCGATCAGTGGATATTTGGGCTCTTTCCATGGGTCAGTTATTGTTGATAGTGCTACTTTGGGGTTTATGTGCCCCTTTGAACCTGTATTTTTGTATCCTTTGGATAAATACCAAGTAGTGGAATTGCTAGGTCATAGGGTAGCTCTAGTTTTAATATTTTGAGGAATCTCCATACTGTTTTCCAGAGTGGCTGGAATGTTGCATTCCAGCAGTGTAAAAGGGTTCCCCTTTCTCTGCATCCTCGCCAATATCTGTTGTTTCCTGAGTTGTTAATGTTAGCCATTCTGACTGGTGTGAGGTGATATCTCATTGTGGTTGTGATTTGTATTTCCCTGATGATGAGTGATGTTGAGCATCTCTTCATGTATGTATCTGTTAGCCATCTGGATGTCTTGTTTGGAAAAATTTCTGTTCATAACTTTTGCCCATTTCTTCACTGGATTATTTGTTTCTTGAGTGCTGAGTTTGATAAGTTCTTTTTTTAAAATTTTTTTTTAATGTTTTATTTATTTCTAGGAGAGAGAGAGAGACAGCATGAGCAGGGGAGGGTCAGAGAGAGAGGGAGTCACAGTCTGAAACAGGCTCCAGGCTCTGAGCTGGCAGTCAGCACAGAGCCCGATGCGGGGCTCGAACCCATGAACCGCAAGATCATGACCTAAGCGAAAGTCGGACGCTTAACCGACTAAGCCACCCAGGCGCCCCGAGTTTGATAAGTTCTTTATAGATTTTGGATACTAGCCCTTTACCTGATATATCATTTGCAAATTTCTCCCATTCTGTCAGTTGCCTTTTAGTTTTGTTGACTGATTCTTTTGCTGTGCAGAAGCTTTTTATCTTGGTGAGGTCTCAACAGCTCATTTTTGCTTTTCTTTCCCTTGTGTCCAGGAAAATAAATATGTCTTTTAATTCAGTGGAGGTTGGTATTGACCCACAGCTCAAGAGGAGTTGAGCACAGATCAAACTAGGGGAGATTAGGATAAAAGAGAGAATTCAGGAAATGTAAAGTTAAGGCTTGAGGTTTCCAAGTTCCTCATATGACTTGACATGGTTCCAAAAACTTCTTCCAAGTGAAATACAAATGCAGTAGTTCCACTGAATATTAGTATTTCTAACTGCCTCCAGCTCCCTTGAGGATACACGCCTTTAATAAAATCTTAGCTAGTGGGGAGAGAGTTTACAACATGTACGCACCAATTTTATGTGTTCCCTCCCTTGGGTTAACCAGAAACATCAAAAGACAGGAAGAGGAGAGTGGAAGATAGCATTGGAAACTCTTTGTTGGAGAAAAATACTTGAAAATGTATCTGTTCTGGGGTGATGTTTTACAACCCTTCTGTCTTGTCGTAATTGAAACTTCAGGCAGACTTTGTACAAAAAAAATAAATAGAACAGCTGGAGCTGTTATGGTTGAATAGGAGGTGGCTACACAGAGCCTACTTGATTTGTCACCCCTACATCTTCTGGGGAACATTTGAGGCACTAGAAGAGCTGGAAGGAACACAGTGAAAACCCAGTGGACTAGGGAATTTCTAGAATTTCATTCTTGAGGAGGAAGTGTTTATTTAGCAATTTCCAAAGGAAGAGAGATTGGAGTGCGAACTCTTGACAGGGAGGATTCTGACTTTTTATTTCTGTATTTTTGGTGGTGAACATGAGACCTGGCTCATGGCAGGCGCTGATTAATTCATGAATTCATTAAATAAATGCCTGTATTTTTCAAGCCTGCATCTGAGGGACCAAAGTACTTAAAACCAAGGGACCCCAGGCAAGTAAGTATATTAAGGAGAATGAATGTGGGCCTTACATTACTTGATGTCCTCATAATTGCCTACCTGGAGAAAATGATATCATTTCCCTGATATTAGATCCAAATGAGGAATGAAATAGGTTAACATTATTGAATTTTCCAGCTAATGAAGCTCCACCTTGATATGTTGTCAGGTTTGTTGTCATGTCTTACATGACATATATTGTCTTGACATTGGCTGTAAGAACCTGTAAAGCTATGGTTTTCAAATTGTAGAGTGCATAAGAATCATTCCAGGAAGTGGTAAACAACATGCATTTTGGGTTGTACCCTAAAGGTTCTGAAACAGCTGGGCTAGGGTAGGAACTGGGGGTCCTTATACAAGTGATTCACAGCCCATAGTTTGCCAAAGCCTGATTGCCATGGGCAAAAAGTACAGGAGATGAGTGGTAACTGTGTGTTCTCGAGGGCTACAGCTATCCTTCTAGATCCCATGCATTCTGGGCAAACCGACTTTGAAGGTAGACCCCAAAACACCCCTGTTCCTCCAGAGGATTCCAGAATGGGATCCAACTTGCAGGCTTCCTGGCTCACGCCCTGCTGTGGGGCTTGCTAGGCAGAGGCCTTGGGAAGTTGACCCCAATTGCAGCTGTCGCTCGGATTTGCTTTCTTGATCCATTTTGACTGGAGCCTGGAATAGCCCCAAAAGTAGTAGTTGAAATGCGTTCAGAAGTCACAGTGACAGAGCGGTGCAGTGCCAATCTCTGTAACCACCTCTTTCAAAGAAAGCCATTTTATTAGCCTATTGAAACCTACCAGCAGGACAGAATGGAAAAACCAAATTCCTTTGTGATTGTGATAGTTTCCTACTAGCTAAATATCATTACTATATTGGGCATGACCAGCATGTCGTAACAACCAGCATTTGTATCATAAGTGTTTACAAAGGGCTAATCAATTAGTCCACAAAGAAGCCTTGAGAGGTAGGTAGAGCAGATTCGATTTTTTGAATATTAAGCAATTTTCTTTTGTTTTAATTCCAGTGTACCTAATATATTGCATTGTATTAGTTTCAGGTGTACAATAGTTCTACACATTTTTCAGTGCTCATCATGATATGTGTACCCTTAATCCCGATCACCTGTTTTACCCATCCCTCTACCCTCCTCCCCTCTGGTAACCACCAGTTTATCTCTATAGTTAAGAGTCTGTTTCTTGGTTTGTTTCTTTGTTTTCTTTTTTTTTTTTAATTTTGTTTCTTAAACTCCATATATGCGTGAAATCATGAATATTAACTAGTTTTTGAAACAAAGAAGCATCATCTTAAATGACATTGGTTCCAATGTCAAAAATTATTTTTAATGCCTTAGAGGATGGTTGAAATAATACGTAGCAGACAAAAGCCTCTGAAGGCAGGTAGGTAAGGGGGCTCCCCTCCCCCCACAACCTGTTCTGAGCAATGGTGGCATCTTTATGGGAGGTGTGAATCAGTCACATCCTGTCTCATTAGAATGGATCATTTATGGTATCTTTTGTTTCCCCAAAATACTGAACAACCAGTCTTTTTTTTTTAAGTATATTTAAACAATTTATCTGTTTTTTGAAAGAGAGAGAATGTGAGTGGGGAAGGGGCAGAGAGAGAATCCCAAGCAGGCTCCACACTGTCAGCAAAGAGCCTGATGCAGGGCTTGATCCCACGAATGGTGGGATCACAGCCTGAGCTGAAATCAAGAGTCTGACATCCAACTGACTGAGCCCCCTGGGTGTCCCTGAACAAATCAGTCTTTTACAGCCAAAATGTCCCCAGATTGTCTAAGAGCTTGGTCATCCCAACTACCCCTCAATCCTGTTAGGTCTTAGAAAGAGCTAAGTGGAAAATGCCATGCCAAAAACTCATAAAATTTATAAACATAATTAACACACATTTTTACAGGAACTGAAGGTCCCCGCCAAGAAGTCTTTTGACATCTAAAGTTCTCTTTTTTTTAAAGGCTTCTTTTATTTATTTATTAAAAAAATTTTTTTTAATGTTTTATTTATTTCTAGGAGAGAGAGAGCATGAGCAGGGGAGGGTCAGAGAGAGAGGGAGTCACAGACTCTGAAACAGGCTCCAGGCTCTGAGCTGGCTGTCAGCACAGAGCCCGACGCGGGGCTCGAACCCACGAACCGTGAGATCATGACCTAAGCGAAAGTCGGATGCTTAACCGACTAAGCCACCCAGGCACCCCTAAAGGCTTCTTTTAAATGCTTATTTATTATCGAGAAAGAGAGACAGAGACAGAGAGCAAGTGGGGAAGGGGCAGAGAGAGAGGGAGACAGAATCTGAAAGAGGCTCCAGGCTCTGACCTGTCAGCACAGAGCCCATGCGGTGCTTGAACTCACAAACCATGAGATCATGACCTGAGCCGAAGTTGGACACTCAGCCAACTGAGCCACCCAGGTGCCCTGACACTTAGAGTACTCTTACTGAAACAGTGTTTTTCCATCTTTTGGGAACGTTTATTTACCTTTTAATTGACATTAAAAATCTCAAATTCTGTCTTGCCCCAATTCAATGCCTCCCCACTTCCTTTCTTTGAGAATCACTAAATTTCATGGACGGAATCTTCTGTGAACAGGGATTCTTAAAAATAATCTTCTGCAAGTAGGGAATAGAATAAAGCTGGTGATGCAGACCTCTAGAGTAGAAGTTAAAAAAAAAATGATGGGTTTTATTCACCCTGTGGCCCTTACCCAATCAAATATAGCCTTGTACAACCCATCTTCCTCTTCAGTCCCTGGTGTGTGTTCTGACATTTTTCATTTATGAACCTCAATCTCTTATTTCCTTCCAGCTCCGATATGTTATGTTTCGCCATCAGAATACAACAGAGTTATAAATGGTGATCACGACGGATGGGAAATGTAAAGTAGTTGGCTTGTTTCCCAGTCAGATCATTTTCTCCGATGGGACTCTGGAGAGCAAGAACACTGTATGGGAGTGAAGGGGACAATGTATCAAGTGTAGGATTAGTGCTCAACTATTATCTAGAAAAGATCTAGTACAAGAACATGGATGCCAGCATGTCTAGATAAATATAGAGCCATATTAGTTCAAGATGGGAACCACTATCCCTCTACCCAGAAGACTGAGCACTGCTCAGATTACTGCTGTGAATAAATTCATCTGACAGAAGATCTACCGTAAAAGGGAAGGGCCTGGAAGCGTTTTCGTTCCTTGGCACATAGGCTGAGGCAGTTTGTGGCAGTACACTGGGCAGAAAACAGATGTGCTGTGTTCTGACAAGCACTGGGTGGCACTTGCCCTCTTAACTGCCAGCTGGCCGGCTATCCTGTCGCTGACTGATATGCTAGGTTGAAATCAAGCAAGGAGAATGTACACAGAGGGCTCCATGGACACTGAAAAATGGCGGCATGAGTCATAGGACTAGAAGTTGCTTCTAGATAATTGTTGGCATTTGTATGAAATTTAGCCTTGACCAAGACCTGCCTTCTGATTCTTAAACGCTCTACAGATAAAACAACACTTAAAATCTTTACACCAGGAAGTCACTGGGAACCCAATATTTTCCTCACCAAAGAATTGCAACATAGGCTTTTTACGACTAAAATTACATACGAGTGTCTGTGACATTTGTAGGTACTTAAAAAAATATATAGTTTGTAACATGTCAAGTCGAAAAAAAAATATACCTAACTTTTTAAACAGGAAATTTGGATGATAAGATTACAATAGCTATTTTTCCTATGCTTTACAAAAATAATTTTTTTAAATTTTATTTTAGAGAGAGAGAGAGAGAGTGTGTGTGTGAGCAGGGGAGAGGGGCAGAGGGATCTATCTACCTACCTACCTATCGATCTACCTATCAATCTATCTATCTATCTATCTATCTATCTATCTATCTATCTATCTATCTATCTATCTATCTACTGACCTACCTATCGGGAGAAAGAGAATCCTAAGCAGGCTTCAGGCTCAGCATGGAGCTAAACGGGCTTGATCCCATGACTCTGGGATCGTGACCTGAGCCAAAATCAAGAGTCGGATGCTCAACCAGCTGAGCCACCCCCGGTGCACACCCTCCCTTTTTAGATATATACATAGAGGAAGAAATTTATTTTAAGAAATTGCCTCATGTGGGGGCGCCTGAGTGGCTTAGTCGGTTAAGCGTCCGACTTTCACTTAGGTCATGATCTCGAGGTTTGTGGGTTCGAGCCCCGCGTCGGGCTCTGTGCTGACTGCCAGCTCAGAGCCTGGAGCCTGTTTCAGTCTGTCACTCCCTCTCTCTCTGACCCTCCCCTGCTCACGCTGTCTCTCTCTCTGTCTCCTAGAAATAAATAAAACATTAAAAACATTAAAAAAAAAAAAAGAAATTGCCTCATGTGACTGTGACAGGTGGACCAGCTGGAGGCCCAGAACAGCCAGGATAGAGTTCCAAAAGTACTCTTTTATTTCCAAGTTTTCAAAACATAAGCATATATTACTTCTGTGCAAGAGAAATGTAAATGTAATTAAAAAACATTATAATGATACTTGTTAACAATTTTGGGGACCTTTTTCTGTGCTGGGTTCTGGGCTCCATACTTTGCATGCATTGTCTGTTTTAATTTCCCCAAATACCTTTGAGAGTGGAACTTGCATTATTCACACTTAACCAACGTAGAAGCAGGTTTATCAAGGTTCGGTGACTTACCCAAGGTCGTTCATGGTAAGTATATGGCAAAGCCAGGATCGGAACCCAGGTGTTTTGAGACTGGAGCCTTAGGACTAAACTCATTAATAAAATCAGGACACTTCTTTGATTTTCCATTGTTACCAAACCCTAAAGCTCTCAATGGTACTAATCACTAAAATAATCCTAACATGGCAAATTCTGGAGTTTTAGCTCAACAATCAGATTTTTTTTCTTCACCTTTTACCACTTTACCTCCTCTCTCTGTCTTGTTTAAAGTTGGAACCCCAGGAGGGCCTTAGCATTTTGAACAAATCACAGGAGACATAATTCTGAAACTCAGTCTTGCTTGTTAGGCTCCTAGATGACCTAGGACATGGGCTGAAAATTCATAGACATCAGAATATTAGTTATTTTAACAAAATCTTAATTTTTCTTGTGAGTTCTCTCTCTCTCTTTAAAGGAAAGTGCTCACACAATTTTGATTGAATTGAAGCTTGTTGGGTGAGTTGTGGTTAATGGAGGACTTATTTTATTTCCTGGAGGGAAACCCAGACACCAACCAGTCATTTTGGTAGACTTCCGTGTTCTGGAGTCTCCTGCTTGGCCCTCAGCTGGTAAGTCTAGAAGGATGGAGCGAGGAGAGAACAGAGCAGCCAAAACACCAGAGGACATTCAGCCTGCAGGATGACTAGCTATTCACTAGAGAACAGGGGAGCACTGTGGATTGTCAGTATGGGGGGCAGTTGTGTGCTGTAAGGTCGCCGTGAACTCTGAATTAGCCAACACGGGACCATGGCTCCTCGGGGAAATACAGAATTAGGTCCCGAGAGCCTCTGCTCACATTTTTGTCAGCTGATCTGTAGATAACCTTGTTGTATGTGTGTTTCTGCTTAAAGACACCTTACTTAATATGTATTATTGATTCATTAACACTGTGTCATGGCCAGCAGCCCTGTAGCTCAGCCCTGAACTAAGCCTATTTTCTCCATAAGGCACATTACAGCCTTGTTGAGCTTAGGAACATCAGCACTTGAGTGCTATGCCTGGGGGCCATTTAACATAGTGAAGCCACCTACAAAAAGCACAAAAATGGAAACAAGGTAGCACTGCATAGACCTTGAAAGGGACACTTGTTTGCAGCGTGAGTGCCGAGACAGGAAGACCGCATGTCACCTTGTTCAGCTTCAGCTAAGGACGTGCATGTCAGTTGCATGTCAGAAAATTTTTTTTCTGCACCTGTGCACAAATAACTCCTAGAAGGCCAGAAGAATTGATTTGGGGGTTAAAAGTAAATTTTGGCAAGTAGGCAAATTTGCAAATACAGAATCTGTGAACAATGGGGACCTTCAGCATTTCAGTGTTTTCGTGCCTGGCGAGACCATACTCGTGCATGGAGCTGAACCTTAGTAGTGGTGTGTGACCCCAGGGCCTTGGGCACCGTAACTGTGCCCTGTGAGGCCCACTTCCACTTCTACCATCGTGCCTCTGCCCTGGCTACTTCTTCAGTTCTGGCAAATTACCACTTCCTTTGCCCAATTTTACCATTTTCCACAGGATTTTTCCCATCCTGTAAGCCTCTTAAATATTCAACCTCTTCCATAAGGTCACCCTGATAATCTTGGGGAATATTAGTCTCTCTACCCCACACCATTGTCAATAAATACCACTTATTGATGATAGCTTGCTTCTTAACACTTCTTAACTTCTTAAGCTTAACACTTAACAGTTCTTAACACTGGGGCTTTCTCTTCTAAAGTTTTTCTTACTGTTTATTTTTGAGAGAGAGAGAGAGATCGTGCGTGTGCACGCGCAATCAGGGGAGGGACAGAGAGAGAGAGGGAGACACAGAATCCGAAGCAGGCTCCAGGCTCCGAGCTGTCAGCACAGAACCTGAAGCAGGGCTCAAACTCACAAACTACGAGATCATGACCTGAGCTGAAGTCAGCCGCTTAACCAGCTGAGCCACCCAAGTGCCTCTGGGGCTCTTTCTTCTACAGCTACCTAAGAGTCACTCAACAGAGTGGCTCCTTTGGGACTGTGGTCTGTTCCCTTCATGTCTCTCCTTCCCCTCCTCCTATTAAAACTTGCTTTCACAGAGTTTAATGAAGTTGATTTTCATCCAGTCATGGAATTCAAAAGCTCTTAGGGAACCACTGGATTAAAAGTTATACACATGGATTAAAATTTGCTTTACTTGACCTAGCTTAAAATTTTGACCCTTAAGTCCTATTCCTAATAGGTCCTCAATTCAGTTTCACCGTAGACTGCATAGCTACCTCAAGATCGGAAGTTTGAAGTTATTCAGTGCTACATTTTTATTTATTTATTTATTTATTTATTTTCTCCTTTTCTTTTTCTATAGAATAAATCTAATATGTAACATTGCATGACTTTGGTGTATAGCATGTAACTTTGACATATTTACAAAACATAACATGATTGTCAATGTGGCAATATTTATTTATTTATTTTTCAATTCTTTTTTTAAAAATAGTTTATTGTCAAGTTGGTTTCCATATAACACCCAGTGCTCATCCCCACAAGTGCCCTCCTCCATGCCCATCACCTCCCTTCCCCTCTCCCCCACCCCCATCAGCCTTCAGTTTTCTCTCGACATTCAAGAGTCTCTCATGGTTTGCCTCCCTCCCTCTCCGCCACTACTTTTCCCCTTCTTCTCCCCCATGGTCCTCCGTTAAGTTCCTCCTAATCCTCCTATACGTGCAAACATATGATATCTGTCCTTCTCTGCCTGACTTATTTCGCTCAGCATAACACCCTCAAGTTCCATCCATGTTGCTATACAAGGCCAGATTTCATTCTTTCTCATTGACATGTAGTGTTCCATCGTATAGATAAACCACATCTTCTTGATCCATTTGTCTGTTGATGGACACCTAGGCTCTTCCCATGTTTTGGCTATTGTGGAGAGTGCTGCTGTGAACAATTGCTGAGGGTACATGTGCCCCTATGCATCAGCATTCCTGTATCCCTTGGGTAAATTCCTAGCAGTGCTATTGCTGGGTCATAGGGAGTTCTGTTGTTAATTTTTTGAGGAACCTCCACACTGTTTTCCAGAGGGGCTGCACCAGCTTACATTCCCACCAACAGTGTAGGAGCGTGCTTGTTTCTCCACATCCTCGCCAGCATCTAGAGTCCTCTGATTTGCTCATTTTAGCCACTCTGACTGGCGTGAGGTGGTATCTCAGTGTGGTTTTGATTTGTATTTCCCTGAGGGGGAGGGATGCTTAGCATAGTTTCTGTGTCTGTTGGCCATCTGGATGTCCTCTTTGGAGAAGTGTCTGTTCATATCTTCTGCCCATTTCTTCACTGGGTTGTTTGTTTTT